>NC_060130.1:256464977-256764977 GCF_021461395.2 Schistocerca americana
TGCACAGTTATCTGGGCAGGTGAGTTTCAGTAGAACATTATTCAACTTAAATTCTCTGGTGATGCAGGTAGTTATAATGAGTTATTAGATTCACTTAGAAAGGGTTCCTATTTTGAAACACTTGGGCGTGGGTTGGTGGTTTGTTTTGCAGTCAAAATGTGTGTTAGTATTTATCAGTATAAGTTAGCTATGATGAGAGGAAAAACCTGCTAAAGACTTATCATTTGCAGACAGAATCTTTTTCCAGACATATGTGTTGAGAGAATGCCAAGAACATAACAATATCCTGCTTTTCGAGGCAGAGGGCAGCACAATATGTATCTACATTAAACAGATTGACCATAAAACGATGGGTGAGATCAACTTTGTGTCGCCTTCTACCTTCCAAGAAGCAGTATGACTCACTTTATTAAGGGAAGAGACAAACTAATTTGTAGCAACTGCGAGCCACATGACTGATGTGCACCATGTCTTCATAACTAGTGTCCAGTGCAGCTGTTGCCAATGACCAGGACACCTTGTGGGTGAGTGCCAAAGGCCGTGTTGCGTGCATTGTCGAGAAATAGGTCATATGCAACAGGAATGCCCAAGTGTATGGTACCAACAACAATAGGAATTTTCTGAGTGTTAGAGGTGGCCACAGAGGAAATAATAAGAGGCCAATATTCAAGAAGCACATGGGGAGCTGGAGTAGCCACTGTCCAGAGCTCCAATTGACTCAGATTAATCCACTGAGGAGCCAAGTATTTGAAAAGGTGGGAAATGTGACATTGATTGTAGAATTACAGTAAATAAAAAAAAAGTGAAGATACTTTTCGATACCAGATAGCGGATGGGTTTAATATTCACACGGCTTAGCATCACGCGCACCTTGCGGCAGCTTGTTGTTGTCGTCCTAGTGTTTTAGGAAGTAAAATAATATGCCCTGTAGGCTCACAGGAGATTAATTTTAAGATTGGAATGGAAATATCTGTGCTGATGGTAGATGTACCATCATGGGGGAAATCTATAGATTTTGACATGCTTCTAGGAAGTAATTTCCTGCACTACATTCACAGTGCAGTTGATTTTGGGTTATAAACTGTCCGAATAGGTGAGAAGGGCAGGAAGGCATCCGTCCTCAGAAGATTGACACACTTCAGTGCTCAAGTCAACTGAATGTGAAACTAAATGTGGTGGAATAGGAAGGATTTCTGGGTTAAGGTCAATCTAAATTCCACCATGCACTCAGTTATTCTGGCGAATCCAATTCCCAAGAACGAGTTGCTAGATGAGATGTGATTGCACATGAAACAAGGTATATGTCAACCAGTTATACTGAATGAAGAAATATTTTTACCACTTAGTACCAATAACTTTAGCACGACAGATGCCATGGCACCCACGAGAACTGTTTCAGCAAGTATACAAGAGTCGCCAGCAAATGAAATTGTGAAATGGGAAGACAAGGGAAAAAGAAGGAACAGGAGGAAACTAACATGTAAAAGAGAATATGTTATAATGTACACATTACAATCCCCTTAAAACAGAAGTTTCAATAAATGTTGATGTATCTGCCTGAGAAGTTGTAATCACTACTTGAAAAATTTAGTACCTTTCTGAAGAATGACAGGATTTGCCTGCTGCAAATTTGGTACAGGAGATGCTTGGCCGATCAGTCACAAACCATACAGATTTTCATTTTATTTGCAACCTGTGGCTGACCGGAGCATCAGAGAACTGTTTGTAGTGGGGTTAATACAACTGTCATGCAGTTCCTGGTCTTTGTCTATTGTCATGCAGAGAAAAAGCATACAGAATATGCATCGACAAGAGAGTTTTGAAGAAAGAACAGATTAAACATCGGACTATTTAGGCAACTGTCAATCTTTCAAAACACTAGACACGCATTTTGGCTCTCAACAAGTATTGCTCACCCCAGCAGATCACGAGAAAACTGCATTTGTAGTTCCGTCAGTGCACGACGAGTATCTGAAGATGCCTTTTGGCCTACAAAATGCACCTGCAAAGTTCCAGCAGCTTGCAGATTTATTTATGAGGGAACTGTAACTTTCCATATGCCTAGTGTATTTACATGACAACATTGTGTTCTCCAGTCCCTGGAGGAACGTGCACAACAATTAAGATCTGTACTTTTATGCATACGAAATGCAAATCTCAGTCTGAAATTTGAGAAAGTTAGTTATTAGGGGTACATAATTTCAGCCGAAGGGGTTTAACCCAATCCATAGTTAACTGAAGCAGTAAAACACTTTCCTTCCCCTCATATTGTGAAAGCATTAAAACCCTTTCTCAGTTTAGCCAACTATCATCGTTGCTTGGTTGTGGAAAACACCATTGTTCCTAAACCTCTTTCCAACTTGTTAAAGAAGGGATTAATATTTACATAGGACCCCCCTGAGTGTGAAACAGCATGACTCAAAATAAAAGAAATTTGAACAGTCAACTGTTTTGGTACACCCTGATTTTGAGACACCACTTAAGATGAGTGAATATGATAACTCAGGCACAAGCCAGGAAAGCTCCATCAAAATGTCGAACATTGAGTCAAAATGTTTGGTATATACATGCTGATGAAGTCCTGGTTGCTGAATTAGAGAAAGAACAGCAAGAGGACAAAGAATGCAAGCAATTTGCAGCATTCCCTGACATGATGGTTATTTATAAAATCCTTTATCATAAAGCACCCTAATGCAATTGGCTGCTTATCATGAAAATATTTTTTGCAGTCACATGATAGTATACAAGCATGCCACAATGGTAAGAATCCAACCAATGCATGAATAGCCTTGCAGTTCTGGTGGCCTACTTGTAAGGAGGACGCCAAAAGTTATGAATGGCCTTGCTTACCATGTGCACAAATAGTACAATATGCAAAACCAACAATTCCTCTTCAAGCTCTTCCAGAAGCCACTAAACCATTTTGACTTGGCTGCCATTGGCACTGTGAGACTGTTCTTGGTTTCAGCTCAAAATAATAAATATCTCTGATCAATTACTGATTACTTAACCTGTTTTTAATTATGGTACCTCAAGCAGATACGACTGCACAAACAGTCATGCCCAAATCTTTTGTGACATATAATAGTTTACAGTATGGAAGCTCTGAAGCCATCATAACAGACCAATTTAGCAACTTTGTATCATACCTTTTTACAAAGGTCTGCAAGTTATTAAAAATCAAGAAGTAGCAAACTACCCTCTTCCATCTAAAATGTAATGACTGTGTAGGGCATGTCGATAAGTCTATTTTCAAACTGCCATTTTACTACTTGAATCACAACCATACAGACTGGGATAGACTGCTCCCATTCATCGTGTTCTTGCATAATGTGACAGTGCATCAATCGATTGACTGTACTCCATTCGAGGTGCTATATGCATGCAAGATGTGTTCACCATTTGAACTAGATAAGTTGCCCTTTGATGTCAATGCAACAGCAGTGTAACAGCTCTTAAGATGCTTGAGAGCTGTCTGCAAACAAGTACAGAAAAACAATGCCGCTGCTATTGTTGTTAAAGAAGTTGCAGGTAAAATGAATGTCCAAATCCCCAATTATTAGCCTCAACAACAGGTGTTGATCCAGAATTCAGCTGTGAACATAGGCGAGACTAAAAAGCTCACACTTCTCTGAGAGGGCCCCTACCAAATAACACTCTTAACCTCACCATAAATGCAGATTTACAGCTACCACACCAAGGAGTCATAGGGCACTTTGATTGGCTGCAGTTTTACCAGGGATGACATGACAGTGATGGGCAGTAATCAGCCTCACAGTACCCCAGGCATGTCAAGGCCAGCCACACATCCAGACACCACACCCTAGTTGGCAGTGTACTGTCACAAGCTAGTATAATCTATGACTAGCACCATGATATCAGCTTTGTTCTATGGACTGAGGAGCTATTACGTGTCATAGTAAACAGATTCATGGAAAACACGTACTATTTAAAAGATGCACCAAACCCACAATTTTGAAGATACAACGATCAAATTTTGTATCATGCTTTACACGAAATTAACATATTTACTGTTAAGTTGCTCGAATTATATATATTTAACTTTTATATGGCATTTAAAAATTTTATTTTCAAAAAATAATAATGTACCTTTTTCTCACAAACTATTCAAGAGATTTCTACAAAATTTTATCTGTTTAATCTCTTTGCATATAGTAAACCCCTCTCATGAGGTTTTCTGAATATATCAAATAGGAGAATCTTAATAATTTTTTAATTGTAATTCTGTAAGTATAATATTAAATTCACACAAAATTCCATGCAATTTGCCCCATAAATCAGCTTGCAGTCAGAATTTCAAAATTTATTCTTGAGACAACATTTATTAGGTTAATAGAAATAACTGTACAAAATTTCAAAATTCTAGTCTTCATAGATTCTGAGAAAAAGGTACATAAACTGAGAAAAATATAATTTTCAGGATATGCTGTTCAAAGTTCAACCTAATGTTTTTTTTTTTCTTAGTCACCTCTTTGGAAGGCCCCAGATTTGTACTCAGGGTCTTCTTTCCCTTCAAGGTTTCTCCTCTCGTTTTCTGCTTTTTTTTTTTTTTTTTTTTTTTCTTTACCAGCTCCTCAAATGACTTTCCAGCAATGGACAGTTGTTGTATCAAGTGACATTTCGTATCTTAAATACCATTCCCTCTTATACCTTCATCCTCCCTAAGTGCTCATCATTAAATAAAAGAACTTCATCATTAGCTGCAAGTGTAGCAGATGAAAATATGGTTTTAGGGCATCATTTCCATATGAGTGAATTTAGAGACTCATTTCGATTCAGAGTTTTGCCAAGAACATACTATTTTCTTTATTTTATTTATTTATTTTTTTTTTTTTTTATAGGATCGACCAGAAACCAGTAAGTGGGCTTGAGAAGATGTAAATGTAGGGATTGTTTTCCCTCTGAGCCCAGAAATATTTACACCAGCTAATGTGGCAGATGATGAATGGTATGTTAATCTGTTGATAATATGTGGAAACATGTAACCCATACTGCACTCTTCATGTCACTTACAGTGGATAGGTTCTGTCTAATAGCCTTGCCATCTCTGTCAGTAGCACAAGGCAAACAAGAAATGCTTTTTCATAAACAAAACTGCTGGTTTGTTACAGTTTCTAAGAAACACAACATTGTCACAGATGATCTACAAAACCAAAGAGCCTATAAAACAGCCTTCTGGATATATCCCATGCAAGTTTGCTTGAAAGTAGTCCATGGAATCATTGTTGACTGAGCTAGTACTGAAGTGTCGCTTAAAAAAGTGGTCATGGCACGAATGTCCTGTCACACAGGCACTTCGGATGCAATTTCATCATCAGGCACTTCAGATGCAATTTCATCACCGAAAATTTGGGAACTTATTCTCCACGAGTTCTCCTACTAAATAAAAGATAAATTGAAAATTGACATTTTTGGTCAATTTCATAAATGAACATCCTCCCTTAAGACAGTTATATATATCCTTTGTTTTATGTGTACTGAATGAAAAGTTACAAATGTGGTTGGTTCTACAGTACTTCCTGTAGGATTATAACACAGGGATTTGCAAATCACTACACTCACTTCTCCTAGACATACCTACCAGTACCAGGCTGGTGGCTACTCTGTCCTGGTGGCTACTCTTGTCCTGTCTGCTGCCTCCGTAATGCCTCCATGCAACAGCTACTGCTGATCACTATAGCAGTACATAAATGTTGTTGTTGTTGTCATTTTCATGACTTTTGCAAATTGCATATTGTGAATGTAACACCATTAAATTTTCCTTCCTCTTTAATCAACTCTCCATTAGTTATAAGCCCCCAATCAAAGCAAAATCACCATGTCACATGGTCCTTTGTGAAGGAAGGGTAATGTACAATGCATAATTACTCATAAGTATTGTAACAGGCTTGATATTTTCAATCTTTCTTCCGAGACTGGAGCAGGGAGGCAAGGGCCCATGTTCTGTACCACCAGTACTGATGCTACTGTGTCAGCACTGATGACACAGCAATTCCCAGGCAGCCAATGAGCTTTCCCCAATCAGATCAGGTAAGTTTTAGCTATAGCAAACCTCAGAGGTATCTTGCTCTCTATTACTGGCCTTGCAATGCACTGGATCAATCTTAGAGAGACTACAGTTTTCCGCAATGCCTTCCTCTATGTAGGATCTCTACAGCCCTTCTTTCCAATAGATCATTTAGGTGTCAATGGTGCCTTGATCTTCTTATCCCTGATTTCACAGCCTATCCTGTTGCCCACACTCCTAGCTTGATGTTTAGTACACAAAAACAACTCAACAGGTTATATTAGATAAATGAGCAGGCCATGAAGCAGTATCCCACATGATGTACTTTTATGTGTTGAGCGAGAATGCTTAAGACACAGTATTAGAAACTACGTAAATAATAGAACTATTTATTACACCACACAAACCATGATCTGTAAGTTCTCATATTTCACTGACAGAGTTATACAACAACACATTTGTCATTATAATTTCGGACAGTCGTTTCTCGACCAGATTTCCTTACTTCACATTGTTACATTTGCCTTTCTCCATCATTTCTGGAACTTTCTGTCGCCATCATTGTAAACCCCTGTATTGACATTAACTAATACTAAAATATTGGTATATTATGTACTAATACTACCTCCTTCACATGATCAAATGTATCTGTATTGCGTGGACAATAAACTCAGACTACACATTTACAGTTATAGCTATTGTAAGATTGTTCTCATCTATTATTATTATTATTATTATTATTATTATTATTATTATTATTTTGTGTACGTTTAACACGTTCAGGATACATAATGTTCTTGGAACTCCTTGATTCTTCCACTGTCACATCAACCCAAATCAGAATCTGCCTTAGTGTCTGAGGTACATAGTTGGAAAACAAATCATTTTTCATAGATTCTGTTATCTTTTATAGTTTTTGTGATTTCTATACTTCTTCGGAGTACTATTTGTTCCACATAAAAATCCATAATTTGAAGACCTTTGCTCAACATAATTATACTACAAAGTTTAAATGTCTCACCTTCCCTTTCTACCCCATCCCATAACATTTTAGTAACTAATAGTAGCCTTTTAATTTACCCCATTTTTTTTGGAACAGTTGAGGACAATATCATATGCTTCAATCTCCATCTATTAATTACTATTTATGAACAGCACGCACACCTTTGGTATTGCATGCAGTAATACATGCTTTTGTTTAGAACTTGAAATAGAAATTTGTCCTGTATACATTTGGTGAGTTTTGAAGAAAGCATGAGTGATACTCAAAACAGATTAGCCCAGTCAACGAAGATCAAATTAGATTGAGTTCGGGGAAAAAATTTGTGGATTCAGAAATTTTTGTACAGTGGTAGGAGGGAGTGCCATGAACAACATACTAAAAATCCTGACTGGTGGGGTGTGAGAATGGAGGTGGCTTTTAAAGGTCATTTTTTAAACGTTTCTCTCAAATAACTCAAAAACCATGGTTTCTAGTGAAAATGTTCCCAATAAAAATTAAATTAAATTATATTTCCTACAAAAAAGAAAGGTCCTATTCATGTTTTTTTTCTAGGACTGATAGTTTCCACATTGCAGTAGATGGCAAAACCACAATCACAGATTTTAAGAAACAGTGTTTTAATGATATAAAATAATTATTTGTTTATTGTTAAATGAGGTGGGTTAAGAATAAATATTAAATGTATGCACCACATCCTAGTGTAGTGCATATGCATTAAGAGAGAATTTTTATTCTGGGTTGTGTGATGGGCTAGTTGGGAAGGGGTGGGTGATGCGGAAAGAGGTGCATTAAAGAAGATAGGTTGCCAAATTATGGTCATGCACTTCCCTCCTTCATAGATCTGTGATCTGAAGAGTGAGCATGCAAATCCCCACTCTCTCCATCCAACTACGGGGTGTTTCATAAAGTTATATGGATGCTTCCATAAATTTACTGACCCTTATGCAGCTTACCTTGGAAATCATTAGATCGAAGCACCTGAGGGGTGTTTATTGATAGTGAAGTTAATGATGACACATTTAAAGTTTCCAGTAAATGCACACACACAACAACTGTGTGTTGCCAGTGTGCAGGCAACCACACTCGACAAGGCTTTGCCTATGACCACAAACAGCCAACACAGTAAGCAAGTGGTTCTCGAGAAAGAAGTTCACTTGGCTGGCTAATACCTCCTGGCTCACTGAAATGAGTGCAAGTTTCATCAGTAAGTTGAGGGGGGGAGAGAGAGGGGGGGGAGGGAGAGAGAGGGGGGGAGGGAGAGAGGGAGGGAGGGAGAGAGGGAGGGAGGGAGGCAGAGGGAGAGAGGCAGAGGGAGAGAGGCAGAGGGAGAGAGGCAGAGGGAGAGAGGCAGAGGGAGAGAGGCAGAGGGAGAGAGGCAGAGGGAGAGAGGCAGAGGGAGAGAGGCAGAGGGAGAGAGGCAGAGGGAGAGAGGCAGAGGGAGAGAGGCAGAGGGAGAGAGGCAGAGGGAGAGAGGCAGAGGGAGAGAGGCAGAGGGAGAGAGGCAGAGGGAGAGAGGCAGAGGGAGAGAGGCAGAGGGAGAGAGGCAGAGGGAGAGAGGCAGAGGGAGAGAGGCAGAGGGAGAGAGGCAGAGGGAGAGAGGCAGAGGGAGAGAGGCAGAGGGAGAGAGGCAGAGGGAGAGAGGCAGAGGGAGAGAGGCAGAGGGAGAGAGGCAGAGGGAGAGAGGCAGAGGGAGAGAGGCAGAGGGAGAGAGGCAGAGGGAGAGAGGCAGAGGGAGAGAGGCAGAGGGAGAGAGGCAGAGGGAGAGAGGCAGAGGGAGAGAGGCAGAGGGAGAGAGGCAGAGGGAGAGAGGCAGAGGGAGAGAGGCAGAGGGAGAGAGGCAGAGGGAGAGAGGCAGAGGGAGAGAGGCAGAGGGAGAGAGGCAGAGGGAGAGAGGCAGAGGGAGAGAGGCAGAGGGAGAGAGGCAGAGGGAGAGAGGCAGAGGGAGAGAGGCAGAGGGAGAGAGGCAGAGGGACAGGGAGAGAGTGGTGGGGGGGGGGGGGGGGCAATGAACAGTTTGACGGATCTTGTCACATGAGACATTTTATTTCACTACAATTTTCTTCAATATTTCATTTAACCACACACACATTCATGTAATGTTAATAGCTTTATATGACAAGCTGCTTAATCGGATCACACACATACTGCATTAAATGGCAGGCACTATGCGCTCCATGCCATGTACCATGAAGAGCTATCAAATTAGTGGCGGGGAATTGTGGGAAGGGCAAGTCAAGACAGGTGCAGTATTTGCCAGTTACCGTGTTACCCTTCAGAAAGCAGCTAATAAGAACTATTTTTGCATTAAAAAAAATAATAATAATTCATAATTTTTCCAGCGGATGAGAGCTACTTCACCAGTTTTCATGCAGTTCCAGCGACTTACATTCACATTTTTGAATGTGGTTTTATTTTTGGTGTGAGGTAGTTTACCCATGTCTCATTAAAAGGAACAAACCAGTGGATAAAAGTGGTTAGACTATTTTTTTAAAATGGCTTAATCAGTTTTGCATTTGCTTTTGGTCAGCATTCAAAAACTGCAACATTCATCTTGTACAAAGCTTTCTCATAATTGTGTGTCTCTCCAGAATGTAATATTCTCCTACTCCTGATAAGACGATAATAGCTGTCTCATACACCTTTGATCACCAAAAATTTGCAGTATTACACAAACCGCTTATGTTTTCATTTGTGGTTGCAGTTCTGAGATGTCCTTCACACAGATTGTTGTTAGAAGAGAAATAACAGTAATATTGGAATTCAGCTCTCATTTATCAAATGTTGAAAATTCAGGACCAAATTGTGTTGGTTAATGATGAACTGAGGGGGGAAGGGGAAATATTCTAGTTGAACGATTTGAATGAAGCACATGTGTACATATTCACATGCCCATCCACATCTACAGTAACACCTACATAGGTGTAAGCACGTGAAGGTGTTCATGTGAGTATTCGTGCAGGTATGGATGTGGGTGTTGGTGCCCATATGCTTCATTCATATGGGTGAAACAGAATATCTTCCTCCCCCCCCCCCCCCCCTTCATCAATACTGGAAACTAATCCAATATAGCGAAAATTTATAAATATAAACCACACACCGTTCTTTTAAAAAGAAGTATACACCAAACTGTTTCACATATAATGTTGGAACTTCGTACAATTACTGGAAAATGTGTAGCAGTGTGCGAGTGTGCATGTATTTGCAAAGTATAAGCTTTCTCAGCTAATATCACTTCTTTGTAAATCATGTAAAAGACATTATGTGTCAAGATTGACAATATACAAAAATGCAGTACACAATATAGAGAAGTTCACAATAATTCATCAACCATGACTAACAAAGAACAAGACAGGAGGAAAAACAAAGATGTGGAGTAGTAACAGAAAGATTCAGAAAACAATTTAGAGTGAACTGAGTGGCAAACAATTTGTAGAAGAATCACACGAATTTGCTAATAAAGTGTTAAAAACCTGACAAGCATTTTTATTTCATCATATTTTGGGTGTGCATCTGCGACGACAATACGAGGTGCATTCAAGTTCTAAGGCCTCCGTTTTTTTTTTATAATTAACTACTCACCCGACGTCGATGAAACTGGCGTTACTTCTCGACGTAATCGCCCTGCAGACGTACACATTTTTCACAACGCTGATGCCATGATTCCATGGCAGCGTCAAAGGCCTCTTTAGGAGTCTGTTTTGACCACTGGAAAATCGCTGAGGCAATAGCAGCACGGCTGGTGAATGTGTGGCCATGGAGAGTGTCTTTCATTGTTGGAAAAAGCCAACAGCACACGCGCAGCCCTTCCCGGACCTTTTTGTTGCAGTGCAGGAAGGAATTTGTTCTTCAAAACATTTTCGTAGGATGCACCTGTTACCGTAGTGCCCTTTGGAACGCAATGGGTAAGGATTATGCCCTCGCTGTCCCAGAACATGGACACCATCATTTTTTTAGCACTGGCAGTTACCCGAAATTTTTTTGGTGGCGGTGAATCTGTGTGCTTCAATTGAGCTGACTGGCGCTTTGTTTCTGAATTGAAAAATGGCATCCACGTCTCATCCATTGTCACAACCGGCGAAAAGAAAGTCCCATTCATGCTGTCATTGCGCGTCAACATTGCTTGGCAACATGTCACACGGGCAGCCATGTGGTCGTCCGTCAGCATTTGTGGCACCCACCTGGATGACTCTTTTCACATTTTCAGGTTGTCATGCAGGATTGTGTGCACAGAACCCACAGAAGTGCCAACTCTGGAGGCGATCTGTTCAACAGTCATTCGGCGATCCCCCAAAACAATTCTCTCCACTTTCTCGATCATGTCGTCAGACCGGCTTGTGCGAGCCCGAGGTCGTTTCGGTTTGTTGTCACACGATGTTCTGCCTTCATTAAACTGTCGCACCCACAAACGCACTTTCGACACATCCATAACTCCATCACCACATGTCTCCTTTAACTGTCGATGAATTTCAATTGCTTTCACACCACGCAAATTCAGAAAATGAATGATTGCACGCTGTTCAAGTAAGGAAAACGTCGCCATTTTAAGTATTTAAAACAGTTCTCATTCTCGCCGCTGGCAGTAAAATTCCATCTGCTGTATGGTGCTGCCATCTCTGGGACGTATTGACAATGAACGCGGCCTCATTTTAAAACAATGCGCATGTTTCTATCTCTTTGCAGTCCGGAGAAAAAAAATCGGAGGCCTTAGAACTTGAATGCACCTCGTATTTTTGTTTCCGATATTTCAGCTAAGAAACACACAGCTATTTTCAAAGTGAGTGAGTGACTGAATTAAAAGTAACTGACACATTAGCATTTTTGTTTGTCTAATCGAAAGAGTTCACAGTTGATTATACTAGTTGTTACAGATAACAATACATAATAATTTTGGGAACCTTGACAGATATAACTTTATTTGCATTTGTGGTGATGATACTGTGTTACCAAAATCTACATAGGAGTAGAGAAAACTAGAAAAACATTTTCAGACTACGTGATCAGCAAACTTGAACTAGGGTGAGACATCAACACACTTTTCTTTTTTTATGTTAATGTTAAACTGCACTGTCAATATTAACATGAATTGCTAATATGTTTTTACACTGGAGGAAAAATCTCACCTCGCCTACCAAAATAAATATTACAAATTCAAATACAAATTGTTAACAACATACCTGACATTTCTGTAATTTCGTCATAGCAGTATGGTGATGAGCTATATTTATGTTTGCACAATTTCTCTCCAACAGAAGGTGTCCGTATTCCCTCACAATCTTGCACGACGCGTACTGTTGGAGGTGCCTAAGAAGTGATATTATGAAGATGTAAGTCTACTAAATAAATAAATATTTATATGTACTTCATAACATAAAGGTGTGGAAACTTAGAAAAACGTTTGTTGCAGAGAGCATACAGATTCAATGAAGTTTATTGCCTGCAAGCACATAAAATAAACAGATTTATAATGACTGTGCAATAACTGAAAAATGGGTATCAAATCTCTAAAAAATAAAAGACTGATCCAGTGGTGAAAGTCAAAAAGTTAGTGTCACAGCTTAATAATCAAATGTACATCAGAAAATACACAATAAATGGAAGCCAAATAAATATAAAAGTAGTAATTTTACTACCTGGCGAAGCAGAATGAAGACCTGATCAGGGTGGCGGCACCATCATCTTTACAGCAAAGAAGCAAGGAGGGATGTAGTAATAGCGTACATTCCAGTATTCTCACTAGCACAGCACTGTCGCTTACTACTTGTTTGTACACATAACTGAGCGAAGTGCCCATTTACAACAATGACAGAAACAGGAAGTACAGTATATCCCAACTTTGCTGCTCACGACATGTCACTGGTAAAACCAACTTCCCTGGTGATACTGCTAACTCCCTTAGCTGTGCCTGTTGTATCATCATGTGCTATTTCAGTCACCGACTGTAATGTCAACTCTATGCTCAAATCCACACTGAGTGAGTGTACTTAATTCTCAATTTCCTCGTCTGTTACAATATTACTGCTCCAGTAGTCTTCACACTCTTCTTAGACAGACATACTACTTAGTTACAGCTTTCCAATGTTACCAAACGCTGTCACAGCAGCGTATGCAGTCTGCTGTTGTGGATGACAGGTCAGCCAAAGCTAGTGATGTGGAGGTCAGGTTCAACTCTCAATGAACATCTCAAATTTTTCTCCGAAAAGAGGTCAATTCAGCCTCGTGAAGCCCAATGCCAAGTTAATTGAAAACAAAAGCAGCAAAATTGATGTGTAAGTCACTGAAGAGGTGTCACATTAAAGGGCTTATACCAGGTTGGGCAATACACAATGTTGGTTATTACCAGTAAAAGCATCAAATGTTATTTTTGTCAGCTTTGAAAACAAGATGCTTGATGATTACTACTCCAGATATTATTCCTTGCAAGAGTTTAGACCAGTTCTATAGGATTTATGTACAGATGGTTTGGTGGCCATATGAGGGGACCCATTTTCTTCTAAAATATTGTCAATGGCATGAAATGGATAAGGTTTTTTCTTCTGAATGCCAGAAGTTCAACTTTCTTTGTCTCTACCTATTTTTAAAACTTTTTTTTGTCCATTTATGTACAGTAATGCAAAATATAGGAGAGGTTTATACGAAACTTACCTCCTATCACTGGCCTGCATCCCCAACAATGAGAAATTGATTGAGCCAGAATGAAATTTTCACTCTGCAGGGGAGTGTGTGCCGATATCAAACTTCCTGGCAGATTAAAACTGTGTGCCGGATCGAGACTCGAACTCGAGGCCTTTGCCTTTCGCAGGAAAGTGCTCTGCAAGGTAGGAGATGAGGTACTGGCAGAATTAATGCTGTGAGGATGGGTCCTGAGTCGTGCTCGGGTAACTCAGATGGTAGAGCACTTAGCCGCAAAAGGCAAAGGTCCCAAGTTCCAGTCTCAGTTCGGCACACAGTTTTAATCTGCCAGGAAGTTTCAAATTGATTGATGTTTTTGTTTGACAATACTACATACAAAGGAAGGTTCTGCCAAAATTTAAATAATTTAGGAGTGAAGCAGTCCACTAACTATATAGCAAAAATGTTGAGTCACACACACTGTGCGGGCTGGATGCATTGCCAGCATTGTGTGTCCAGCCTGCACAACGTAGATGACTCAACGCTTCTCCTACATGGTGAATGGTCTCCTTCGCTCCTAAATTATTTACATTTCACCACAACGTTCCTTACTACATAGTACTGTCAAAAAAAACATCACTCCACTTCCCATTGTTGTACATGCAGGCAAGTGATAGGAGATAAGTTCCATGTACAAATATTTTGGACTGACATACAGAAAAGGGTAGAAAAGTGTTTTAAAAATATGTAGAGACAAAGAAAGCTGAATTTTAGGCAATAAGAAGCTTCAACCTTCTAGTCATATGAATCTATGTTTTCTCTACATAAATTACTGGCTCCTTCAATTCTGGTGATTAATTATTTCGTGAAATTTAACACAGTGTGCTCTTTTTGCAATATTGTCCTCTAGTTCATGCATGATGGCCAGCAACTTTGAGAACTAAATGTCATAGAAGGAACAGTTTTTACACAGTTTCTTTGGCAGTCTGGAAGTCCAGTTCTATGCGAAAAAAGCTGTGAAGTTTTTGCGAAGATGGTATTGCTGCCCAATAACACATTTACCCATATCATCACTGAAATATTTCCTGCATGCATTTTGATGCTTCTGCTTTGGGGCAGATAGGTTAATCCTGTTACACTCAGTATCACCCTCCCTTTCATAATTTGCACATCACATCACTGACTTTCTTATGTTTTGCTGATCGACATTTATTTGCAAGTTCTATTGCCTTTTCTGTCAGCACTATCACCTCCGACTCGTCAGTAAAATTAATGATGAACAGCAAGCACTGACATCTGCTCATCAAGACATCTGAGAGGTAACAATGTGTGCTACTTTGAAGAGGAACATCGCTGTGCCAAGTCAAGTGACTAAGTTCGTTCCTGCTATGGCCAAGTACAGAGTCAGCTTTGCCAGGTGATACAACACTAACAAGTCCTAATGGAGACAAAAGTTACATGTCCCATAATTCATCACACGTGTGTCTGCTGATGCTTGCCACAGTGGAGTCCAACAGAGTTGCCATGGATGTTCACACTGTTGTTGTTGTCTTCAGTCCTGAGACTGGTTTGATGCAGCTCTCCATGCTACTCTATCCTGAGCAAGCTGCTTCATCTCCGAGTACCTACTGCAACCTACATCCTTCTGAATCTGCTTAGTGTATTCGTCTCTTGGTCTCCCTCTACAATTTTTAGCCTCCAAGCTGCCCTCCAATACTAAATTGGTAATCCCGCGATGTCTCAGAACATGTCCTACCAAGCGATCCCTTCTTCTAGTCAAGTTGTGCCACAAGCTCCTCTTCTCCCCAATCCTATTCAATACCTCCTCATTAGTTATGTGATCTACCCATCTGATCTTCAGCATTCTTCTGTAGCATCACATTTCGAAAGCTTTTATTCTCTTCTTGTTCAAACTATTTATTGTCCATTTTTCACTTCCATACATGGCTACACTCCATACAAATACTTTCAGAAACGACTTCCTCACACTTAAATCTATACTCGATGTTAACAAATTTCTCTTCTTCAGAAATGCTTTCCTTCCCATTGCCAGTCTACATTTTATATCTTCACTGCTTCGACCATGATCAGTTATTTTGCTCCCCAAATAGCAAAACTCCTTTACTACTTTAAGTGTCTCATTTCCTAATCTAATTCCCTCAGCATCACCCGATTTTATTTGACTACATTCCATTATCCTCGTTTTTTGATGTTCATCTTATATCCTCCTTTCAAGACACTATCCATTCCGTTCAACTGCTGCTCCAAGTCCTTTGCTGTCTCTGACAGAATTACAACCTCAAAGTTTTTACTTCTTCTCCATGGATTTTAATACCTACTCCAAATTTTTCTTTTGTTTCCTTCACTGCTTGCTCAATATACAGATTGAATAACATCGGGGAGAGGCTACAACCCTGTCTCACTCCCTTCCCAACCACTGCTTCCCTTTCATGCCCCTCGACTCATAACTGCCATCTGGTTTCTGTACAAATTGTAAATAGCCTTTCGCTCCCTGTATTTTACCCCTGCCACCTTCAGAATTTGTAAGAGAGTATTCCAGTCAACATTGTCAAAAGCTTTCTCTAAGTCCACAAATGCTAGAAATGTAGGTTTGCCTTTCCTTAATCTAGCTTCTAAGATAAGTCGTAGTATTGCCTCACGTGTTCCAATATTTCTACGGAATCCAAACTGATCTTCTCCGAGGTCGGCTTCTACCAGTTTTTCTATTCGTCTGTAAAGAATCTGTGTTAGTATTTTGCAGCCATGACTTACTAAATGCTAGTTCGGTAATTTTCATATCTGTCAGCACCTGCTTTCTTTGGGACTGGAATTATTATATTCTTCTTGAAGTCTGAGGGTATTTCGCCTGTCTCATACATCTTGCTCACCAGATGGTAGAGTTTTGTCAGGACTGGCTCTCCCAAGGCTGTCAGTAGTTCCAATGGAATGTTGTCTACTCCCGGGGCCTTTTTTCGACTCAGGTCTTTCAGCGCTTTGTCAAACTCTTCACGCAGTATCATATCTCCCATTTCATCTTCATCTACATCCTCTTCCATTTCCATAATATTGTCCTCAAGTACATCGCCCTTGTATAGACCCTCTATATACTCCTTCCATCTTTCTGCTTTCCCTTCTTTGCTTATAACTGGGTTTCCATCTGAGCTCTTGATATTCATACAAGTGGTTCTCTTTTATCCAAAGGTGTCTTTAATTTTCCTGTAGGCAGTATCTATCTTACCCCTCGTGCGATAAGCCTCTACACCCTTACATTTGTCCTCTAGCCATCCCTGCTTAGCCATTTTGCACTTCCTGTCGATCTCATTTTTGAGACGTTTTTATTCCTTCTAGCCTGCATCATTTACGGCATTTTTATATTTTCTCCTTTCATCAAATAAATTCAATATTTCAAGCCCTCGTCTTTTTACCTACTTGATCCTCTGCTGCCTTCACTAATTCATCCCTCAAAGCTACCCATTCTTCTTCTTCTGTATTTCTTTCCCCCATTCCTGTCAATCGTTCCCTAATGCTCTCCCTGAAGCTCTCTACAACCTCTGGTTCTTTCAGTTTATCCATGTCCCATCTCCTTAGATTCCCACCTTTTTGCAGTTTCTTCAGTTTTAATCTACAGTTCATAACCAATAGACTGTGGTCATAGTCCACATCTGCCCATGGAAATGCCTTACAATTTAAAACCTGGTTCCTAAATCTCTGTCTGACCATTATATAATCTATCTGAAACCTGTCAGTATCTCCAGGCTTCTTCCATGTATACAACCTTCTTTTATGATTCTTGAACCAAGTGTTAGCTATGATTAAGTTGTGCTCTGTGCAAAATTCTACCAGGCGGCTTCCTCTTTCATTTCTTCCCCCCAATCCATATTCACCTACTATGTTTCCTTCTCTCCCTTTTCCTACTGCCGAATCCCAGCCACCCATGACTATTAAATTTTCGTCTCCCTTCACTATCTGGATAATATCTTTTATTTCATCATACATTTCTTCAATTTCTTCGCCATCTGCAGAGCTAGTTGGCATATAAACTTGTACTACTGTAGTAGGCGTGGGCTTCATGTCTATCTTGGTCACAATAATGCGTTCACTATCACTATGCTGTTTGTTGTAGCTTACCCCCACTCCTATTTCGTTATTCATTATTAAACCTACTCCTGCATTACCCCTATTTGATTTTGTATTTATAACCCTGTATTCACCTGACCAAAAGTCTTGTTCCTCCTGCCACCGAACTTCACTAATTCCCACTATATCTAACTTTAACCTATCCATTTCCCTTTTTAAATTTTCTAACCTACAAATGATTATTTGCAAGATCTTTTCTAAAATGTATAAAATGCATATTTGAACATCAGCTGTTGTTATTTCAAACCCAAATATCAACCTGTTTCAGTCATGGACTATCTTCACTGATACTATCTAAAGATACAAATAATTATATGTAGTATATAAGAAATGTCAACAGTTCTTTTCAAAGAAGTGCGAAGTATACATGAATACTTACAGGGTTAAATGGTTTAGCCACCACATTACATTTCCCATTGCTTAAATAGTGTGTAGAGCATGTCATGAATACAATATAAGACACAGGGCTTTTAGAAGCAGACATCCTAATACTAAAGGCAAAATATTGAGGAGTTGCTCAAAGATCTTTAAAAAAGTATTTTCATCATACAATATCTCAATAACAAGTTACTTGTTAATGCAGATGACTGGACTACCTTTAATAAACATCTTTGGTACAGTTTCATATGCAAACAGAAAACAAAGTTGCTATCTCCAAATGTCGATGTTACATTACAAGGTATAAAACACTATAAAACCCTAACGTTACACAGTATCATATGCATTACATACACTTGATGAAATTTATATAAACAAACATAAATTATATCATAAACATAATGGAAATTGCTTCTGTACCATTGAAACTAGCTACAATAGTATTCTGATACGCGTTGAAATGTCACTTAGCATTCATATGCAACTAAGTTGTAGTACTCAACAATTACTGTCAAATATTGACTATATTTAAAGGAAAACATGTGTAAATAAAGTTTGATTACAGTGCATAATCAGAAGCCTAGTATGTCAGTAATGCTAGTTATCATACAGAAGAGAGGGGGATCAGTAATCACAGCATAACAAACCATGTGTGCAAATTTGGCTTTCAGAAATATTGACAACACATGTATATAATAGTGGCAGTGATGAGTAACATTCTTTAACCACTATAAAACTTAAGCAAATAATCATTTAAGGCTCAGCCATTAAGTATACAGGGTGGTCCATTGATGGTGACCGGGCCAAATATCTCACAAAATAAGCATCAAACAAAAAAACTACATAGAATGAAACTCGTCTAGCTTGAAGGGGGAAACCAATGGTGCTATGGTTGGCCCGCAAGATGGCACTGCCATAGGTCAAACGGATATCAACTGTGTTTTTTTTAAAAATAGGAACCACCATTTTTATTACATATTCGTGTAGTATGTACAGAAATATGAATGTTTTAGTGGGATCAGTTTTTTCGCTTTGTGATAGATGGTGCTGTAATAGTCACAAATGTATAAGTACATGGTATCACGTAACATTCTGCCTGTGTGGACGGTATTTGCTTTGTGATACATTACTCGTGTTAATATGGACCATCTACCAATTGCAGAAAAGGTCGATATCGTGTTGGTGTATGGCTATTGTGATCAAAATGCCCAACGGCAGTGTGCTATGTATGCTGCTCGGTATCCTTGACGACATCATCCAAGTGTCCGGACCGTTCGCCGGATAATTACATTATTTAAGGAAACAGGAAGTGTTCAGCCACATGTGAAATGTCAACAATGACCTGCAACAAATGATGATGCCCAAGTAGGTGTTTTAGCTGCTGTTGTGGCTAATCTGCACATCAGTAGCAGACAAATTGGGCGAGAATCAGGAATCTCAAAAACGTCGGTGTTGAGAATGCTACATCAACATCGATTGCACCCATACCATATTTCTATGCACCAGGAATTGCATGGCGACAACTTTGAATGTCGTGGACAGTTCTGCCACTGGGCACAAGAGAAATTTAGGGGTGAATGACAGATTTTTTGCACGCATTCTATTTTTTTAGCGACAAAGAGTCATTCACCAACAGCAGTAACGTAAACCGGCATAACATGCACTATTGGGCAACAGAAAATCCACGATGGCTATGACAAGTGGAACATCGGCGACCTTGGCGGGTTAATGTGTGGTGTGGCAGTATGGGAAGAAGGATAATTGGCCTCCATTTTATCTATTGCAATCTAAATGGTGCAATTTATGCTGATTTCCTAAGTAATGTTCTGCCGATGTTACTACTAGATGTTTCACTGCATGACAGAATGGCGATATACTTCCAACATGATGGATATCCGGCACATAGCTCGCGCGCGGTTGAAGCAATACTGAATAGCATATTTGATGACAGGTGGATTGGTCATCGAAGCACCGTACCACGGGCCGCAGGTTCACTGGATCTGACGTCCCAGGTTTTCTTTCTGAGGGGAAAGTTGAAGAATATGTGCTATCGAGATGCACCGACAACACCTGACAACATGCGTCAGTGCATTGTCAATGCATGTGCGAACATTACGGAAGGCGAACTACTCACTGTTGAGAGGAATGTCGTTACACGTATTGCCAAATGCATTGAGGCTGAAAAAACATCATTTTGGGCATTTATTGCATTAATGTGGTATTTACAGGTAATCATGCTGTAACAGCATGTGTTCTCAGAAATGATAAGATCACAAAGGTACATGGATCACATTGGAACAACCAGAATAAAATGTTCCAACGCACCTACGTTCAGTATTTTAATTTAAAAAACCTACCTGATACCAATTGTTCATCTAAAATTGTGAGCCACATGTTTGTGACTATTACAGTGCCACCTATCACAAAGCGAAAAAAGGGGTCCAACTAAAACATTCAGATTTCTTTACGTACTACACGAATATGTAATAAAAAATGGAGGTTCCTATTTAAAAAAACACTGTTGATATCCGTTTGACATATGGCAGCGCCATCTAGCAGCCCAACCGTAACGCCATCTGGTTTCCCCCTTCAAGATAGACAAGTTTTGTTCTTTGTAATTTTTTCGTTTGACGCTTATTTCGTGAGATATTTGGCCTGGTCACGATCAACGGACCACCCTGTATATTTTGAGATGCATATAGAAAAAAATCTTCACATAATAAAGGCAAGTGATTGCTAAAGAAAATATGCGCTTGCATATGTATACACTTAAAAACATTAAATGGAATGTAGACCTCAGGCTACAGGTGACTTATCTAATACATCAATACATGATGGTTATGTACATAACAGCATAGTTCAATAAACAGTTTTAAATAAAAAAACAAATATATGACCTGTTGCTTATTAAAATGAGAACCTCATCTTGGGAATAAGAACATACGTCAGGAAGGCAACTTATTGACCAGAAGTCCATGTCAAATATAAAAAAAGTTAAACAGAATTGCAGAGTGTTTAATATGCTCAGCTTATAAGAACAGGAGAGAAATTACAAACATTTTATAAATGTGTATGAATAACAACAGTAATACACAGGGTGTGGATAACAAACCATAATACAATCCACCTGTATGGCAGCTGCATAATGAAGAAACCTCACAGGTGGTACAAGACAACTGTGTGCAATAAAAATGTCATTAGCATTACATGTTGACATTAAAATGCTAGATAAAACTTTTAACACGTACATAAGGCAATGTCTTCATATCATGAAACTAAGCTATAAGGTTTATCATGAAGACAACCCTAATGGGATGGGGACGGGGAAGGGGTGAGAGGAATAGTGGTAGAATTCAAAGAGACAAGTTATGGATTAGAATCAGGTAAGCGAAAGACATCAGAAAAATTGTCTAAGAAAGGTTTATTTTTCAAATCTTTTTGTTCACTGAGATCATCACTGGGAGTTTTTTTTTAATTTTTATTTTATTTATTTATTTTTTTTTCTTTCTCTTCAAAGTTACAAAAGATTTCGGTTTCCTCCAGACGGTTCACACTTAACACCTTTTTTTTGCTTGATATACTATTTTCATATTCACATCAATGGTAACTATTGTGTGGTTACAAGCTTTAAGACGGAAGCCAAGAGCCGAAGTGTTATTTTATTGTGTGTGTTCAAGGATCCTTGTCTTTAGTCCCACTACCCCAGTTTGGCCTATGTAAAACTTTTTGCATGGTTTACAGTTAATTTTGTAAACACCTGGTCTGTCATATACTGACGTTTTTGCTCTGAGCACTATGGGACTTAACATCTGAGGTCATCAGCCCCCTAGAACTTAGAACTACTTAAACCTAACTAACCTAAGGACATCACACAAATCTATGCCTGAGACAGGATTCGAAACTGCGACCATAGCAGTCGCATGGTTCCGGACTGAAGCGCCTAGAACCACTCGGCCACCGCGCCAGGTGACTTTTTTGCAGCTAAGTTTTTTTGCAGTACTATTGAAATACTGTTGTTGATTATGTTAAACACTCTGCAATTCTATGTTTAACTTTTATTATATTTGACATGGACTTCTGGTCAATACGTTGCCTTCCTGACGTATGTTCTTACTCTCAAGATGAGGTTCTCATTTTAAAGAGCAACAGATTATATATTTGTCTTTTACTTAAAACTGTTTATTGTCCTATGCTGTTATGCACATAACCATCACATATTGATATATTAGGTAAGTCACCTGTAGCCTGAGGTCTACATTCCATTTAACGTTTTTAAGTCTATACATATGCAAGTACATATTTTGTTTAGCAATCACTTGCCTTGGTTATGTGACGATTTTTTCTATATGCATCTCAAAATATATACTTAATGGCTGAGCCTTAAATAATTATTTGCTAAAGTTTTACAGTAGTTAAAGAATATTACTCATCACTGCCACTATTGTATACATGTGTTGTCAATATTCCTGAAAGCCAAATTTGCGCACATGGTTTGTTATGCTGTGATTACTTATCCCCCTCTCTTCTGTATGATAACTAGCATTACTGTCATACTAGGCTTCTGATTATGCACTGTAATCAAACTTTATTTACACATGTTTTCCTTTAAATATAGTCAATATTTGACAGTAATTGTTGAGTACTACAACTTAGTTGCGTATGAATGCTAAGTGACATTTCAACGCGTATCAGAATACTATTGTAGCTAGTTTCAATGGTACAGAAGCAATTTCCATTACGTTTATGATATAATTTATGTTTGTTTATATACATTTCATCAAGTGTATATAATGAATATGATACCGTGTAACGTTAGGGTTTTATAGTGTTTTATACCTTGTAATGTAACATCGACATTTGGAGATAGCAACTTTGTTTTCTGTTTACATATGAAACTGTACCAAAGATGTTTATTAAAGGTAGTCCAGTCCTCTACATTAACAAGTAACTTGCCATCGAGATATTTTTATACTGTATGATGAAAATACTTTGTAAAGGTCTTTGAGCAACTCCTCAATATTTTGCCCTTAGTATTAGGATGTCTGCTTCGAAAAGCCCTGTGTCTTATATTGTATTCATGACATGCTCTACACATTATATAAGTAATGACAAATGCAATGTGGTGGCTTAAACCATTTTAACCCTGTAAGTATTCATGTATACTTCGCACTTCTTTGAAAAGAACAGTTGACATTTCCTATATACTACATATAATTATTTGTATCTTTGGATAGTATCAGTGAAGATGGTCAATGACTGAAACAGGTTGATATTTTGGTTTAAAGTAACAACAGCTGATGGTCAAACATGCGTTTTATACATTACCTGACGGCTGTTGATAGTCACCTTCCAAAAATGTATAAATGTTAATTTCCATAGCTTCAGTATCAGAGCTAACTCTTAACATCAATTTTATGCACTGAATGATTCACTTCCTAACAAACCCAACTAAATATATCAAAATCTTTCACAGTCCATTTTACTGAAAGGTACCGTACTCACATTTAGTTTTATAGAAACAGCAGCCAAATGAAAATGAGACAGATGGAAACATAGTAAGCAAACTGTTTGTTATTACAAAAGTAATTGCAATAACTTTTAGTACATTTATCCCGAGACAATACAGTCAACGCCTTCATGGAAAGATGTCCGAGGTTGCCTACAGAACCACGATTGTACCCACACATACATCTCTTTGTCCAAAGCTAATTGACGGCTACAAATGCCTTTCTTCAGGACTCCAAAAATATGGAATCACATGGATTCTAAACAACATTGGCAACATGTTGGCCTGCCCACATGTTGCCAAGGTTATTTAGAGTATGCTGCAGAAGTAAAGGCACTGATTGTCTTGTCTCACAGTGGGATAACTGTACTAACTGCTACTTTTGAAATAATAAACAGTTTACTTACTTTATTTCCATCTGTCTCAATTTCATTTGACTGCACCTTGTATTTCCCTTCTGTCGCAGGTCATGTTCCAAAATACGTGGTCACACACAGAATATATTTTATAGTGACTGAAACTTCTTTCTACCACAAAGGAATTTAAATCTGTTTTTGTAGAACTTATTTATTCTAATGTTACAGACGAATCTTGGTAGCTCAGTATGTTCATCAGTTAAAACTTGTTGAATTATAAATTATTTTTTTTTTGGATCATGATTTTTTTGGAAATATGCTCTATACATTTTCCTACACTACTTCACACATAATTCCAAAGAAAGACTCCAGTTTAGGGATGATAACTTTGAACATGTTTAGTAACTCACAAGAATTAGAATAACAGAAATAGAGTAGCCTGCCTCCATGAAGCAATTAACAACCTGTTGTTGTTGTTGTTGTGGTCTTCAGTCTAGAGGCTGGTTTGATGCAGCTCTCCATGCTACTCTATCATGCACAAGCTTCTTCATCTCCCAGTACCTACTGCAACCTACATCCTTCTGAATCTGCTTAGTGTATTCATCTCTTTGTTTCCCTCTACGATTTTTACCCTCCATGCTGCCCTCCAATACTAAATTGGTGATCCCTTGATGCCTCAGAACATGTCCTACCAACCGATCCCTTCTTCTAGTCAAGTTGTGCCACAAACTTCTCTTCTCCCCAATCCTATTCAACACCACCTCATTAGTTATGTGATCTACCCATCTAATCTTCAGCATTCTTCTGTAGCACCACATTTCGAAAGCTTCTATTCTCTTCTTGTTCAAACTATTTATCGTCCGTGTTTCACTTCCATACATGGCTACACTCCATACAAATACTTTCAGAAACGACTTCCTCACACTTAAATCTATACTCGATGTTAACAAATTTCTCTTCTTCAGAAACACTTTCCTTCCCATTGCCAGTCTACATTTTATATCCTCTCTACTTCGACCATCATCAGTTATTTTGCATCCCCAAATAGCAAAACTCCTTTACTACTTTAAATGTCTCATTTCCTAATCTAATACCCTCAACATCACCCGACTTAATTCGACTACATTCCATTATCCTCGTTTTGCTTTTGTTGATGTTCATCTTATACCCTCCTTTCATGACACTATCCATTCCGTTCAACTGCTCTTCCAAGTCCTTTGCTGTCTCTGACAGAATTACAATGTCATCGGCAGACCTCAAAGTTTCAACCAGAAGATAAAAAAAATGAGCCAATATACATTACTCATGCCATACAATGCTAAGACAATTATGCACAACAAGACTGGTGCATTGTCAGATCGTATGTGTTCTGCATTTCTTGCAGGCACGGTTCTACTGTAGTATGAGTAACATGTGCATTGCACTGAGCAAATGAAATGTCATGGCACCTGGGAACTTACTCCCACAGTTGAAGTACACTGGACAGTATGAGTCTTGTGGGCATAATGTTTTAATTGCACACAGATTCAAAATGAAGTTCTGGCAATAGATGGACCAAGTGCACAGTGAAACAGTGCCAACAAGTTAACAAAGATCAAACAGGAATAGGTGACATGGATAAGGAATTCCAGATCTTGCATCACGTGATTTTCATTATCTTGACAAGCTGACAGAATGACTGTGGGAAACTGGCATCCCAAACATGAAGACATTCACACAGTGGTTCTCAAATGACTGACACCAAGGAGCAGATTTCTATTTGAGTGATTGAACAATTGGCAGAACGTTCAAATTGTTGGTAACAAAGACTTGGTGACTATGTAGAAAAACAGTGTGCTGTACTCGTGTCACTTTTTAAGTGCAGTGCAGCATTCATTCAAGAAAAGTTAGTTCATCTGATATAACAATGTATAGTACTTTCTGAAGTCTCCTCAAATATATGAGATGTTTGCATATGTTTTCACATTTTTTCAGCATATAATGGTGAATGTTGACTGAGGCTGCACTTCAAGGATTAAATGTAATTACAACATTACTAATTCATTCTAGTGAAAAAATATAAATGCTGGGAGTGTTTTGTCTCTCTCTCTCTCTCTCTCTCTCTCTCTCTCTCTCTCTCTCTCTCTCTCCCCCTCCCCCCCCCCCCATCCCCACCCCCACCCACTGAAAAATGATTAAGAACATCCCTCAAGCTTTCTCTAGGGCCAAATATATAGTGTCTGGTATATCGTTGAGTACTATTCTAGAATACAACCAGAGTGAGGAAATGACATTCAGTTTATCTCCACATATCATGAGGCATGTGAGCTGAAGGAGTCACTATCAGTTCTGTGTCCATCACAGGTACAGTGATATTAGGACTAAAAAGTGTTATTGTTATAAACTGTGGCGTGATGTACTGTGATACGATAGAAGTTAGTTAGTCACAGTGTGAGATAAGAAATGCGATTTGTGTTGCAAACTGCAACTTTTTGTGTGTATGGTCTTTTTCAAGAGATAATCCATACTAAAAGATCGTGACAATGTTGCTCATGAACAAAACAAATCAGAGTGAAGCTATGAAAAAGCATGACATAACTATTTAAAGGCGAGACAAAGTGCAACTCATCAGTAATGAGTCTTGCAAACAGCAACGAAATAAACAATATTACCTTACCACATACATCAAAAATAACCAAGCATGCTACTAAGGAACAACTAATTGCCTGATGTCACACTTAATGTATTACATTTTCTGGTAGAACCAGAGAACACATCCATAGCATACTGCTCCTCCAACATCACTGAGTTGGTAAATTTGCAGAATATGAAGATACAGTTCTTTTATAGATTATGTAATCACAATGGCTATTGGCTTTGCTTTCCAGCACACCAAATTCCAGAATGCAATGTTTATTCCAGTGATTTTAACACACAAGCTGTACAAGGAAGACAACACATTATTAATGCTACTCAGTATAATTTTACATCTAGCATGTGCTACATTCCATGATTATGTTCACTGATACGCAAAAATTACATGCAGAAGCTTTTAGCCATTTCACCTACAGCATATCAACATATTCACAGCAGAAACAGGATTTCATTACTACCACAGATTAAATATTAATTCTTATGTAGTTCCTTTAATGCCATTTCCTGATGAATTCACATGCCATATACACCCACATTAGTATCCATAACATGAGTAATAATCAACAAGATTCATAGGGCAACCCACATGGTGCCATGAAAATAAATTCCCAAGTCAGTTTCTTTAATATGTCATGTATCCGGTGATGCATTCACAGATACTGTATTTTGGAGAAATTAACAACAGCAGTCTGCAGTTGTATTGGTAGATACGATACCTATAGAAAGTGCCAGCATCCATGCACAGCACCAGTGGCACCACAATGAGTTCCAATCTATTGTCGCCTTGACGGTAATCATAATCTGGAACCATTTTATGCTTCCATCTTGAAACCTTCAGAGTCATATCCAGGCATAGCTAGCTCTGTCAGCCACAACAGGGAGTGTCAATACCGAGAACTACTTTCTACTTTCGCCACTGAGATCACAGATGCTAAAATATTCTGCTCCTTGTGGGTAAATGAAGATGTGTGGATGCACTCTGACAGTGCCAGTTGTGGTTCATCAGTTTGTCTGGTACCTGTACAGTTTGCATGCGATAGTTCCAGTTTCCCATTCCAACTGACACTATCTTCAAATGCAGCCTTAAGCTGCTATAAACAAGTGATCCATTGGACAGTAAATGCCAAGTGTCAACTGATAGTCATAGACAGAGCCAGACTTATAAACAGTTACATGCAGTAGTCAAAACTTTAACTTCTATGGATTAGCTAGTTCACTTTCTCTGTATTAGGTTAGACTGGTGTTAGGACATCAGCTACAGTGACACATATCAGTCAACACTCAAAGTTGAATATTTCATTCTCCATAAATGCTTTTAATAAATGTTTATTGACAGCTTCATGTTGTGTTCCACATATTACTTGTTTTAAACATAATGCCCTTGATCACATCTGTGGCTAGCGCGCACGTCAGCTACCTTGTACAGTCACCATTATTTTGTAATTGAGGTGGGTGGCAGGGGGGGGGGGGGTGGTTTGCTTCCTGCTAACTTGCTGGATGTTGAGCATAAGAGTTATTTTGATGAATATTACAATACAGTACACATGACATGTAAAATCACTGAATAAGTATGCTAAACTGCATGGTTGAGCTATCCACTCAGAGTGCATTAACCTCTCTCCTCAACACTTCAGGGATGAGGCCTGACATTTCACAGAATTGTAAAATGTGTTATACTGGTGTCAGTGAGGGGTGGAACACAGGCCTCCAGCCAAACAGAGTTGCCCCTATGACAGCATATAAAACACATGTAGTTGAAACATACTGTACCAAAAGTGATACCCTACAAACTTCACATATTGGTGCACCATTCCAATAAAGGAGAAAACTGTACGTCAATGAACAGTGTTCTATTCTGAACATGGTGCGCATAAATTTCTTGCATTGGTGTGGTTGGCTGACACATGACTCTTCAGTCAAACAATGAGATGACAGCATGCTGAGGAACAGCACATTAAATTACAATATCATCTCTTTGGCTGCTTTGTCAGCTGTGTCATACCCCATATCCTGACCTTTTCGCGTACCCAGCAAAAGACCATGTCCTTTTCTTGGTTTTTCATCCACTGTGAGGTACCGTGGATGGTCTGAATAATTTTTCTACAGGATACACTTTTTGTACTGCTTGTAGGACAAAGAGTATGAACAGATGAGAAACTTTTTGCTGTGATGCCTCTGTACCTGCTCCAGTGTCTTCAGGGCTCCATATACCTTTGCATCATAATTTGTTAATTATTTGAGATAAACTGTTACAGGACATACCATTAGCCCCATACAATGCAACATTCTTAGAGCATAATCTGGCTATTCAGATCTGCAGGCATAACACAGATTTCTGTTAACGGGATTGGCTGAAGACAGGAACACAAACAGAAAAGGTGAATACCCAAGGTAAACTTCCTGGACCTATAACATGCAATGTCAGCCACACAAAGAAATGTAGATGTGCACTAAATTGAACTGTGGAGTATAAAAATGCATTTAAGTTGACAGTGGACATCTGGAAGATTACTTGTGAACTGTTTAAAGCCAGCTCTGAATTGCTGAATACCTATTATGAACTGTGGTAAATTCAAACTTGGAGATGTATACAAAAAAAATACTAGTGCAAAAATAAATCACAAATTAAAATCATCTTACAATTACAATAAAAAATTTAAAAGCATTTACTCTGGATGTCATTTGAAATACAGCATGTGTCCATGTGGTCCCTCCATGTACCACAGTATTGACTTTTCCTTCTTGGACACCCTGTATACATCTAATTTTTCCCTAGAAATCCTTTATTTGCTTACTTGTATAGAAGATGGAGAAAATTAAACAATCTAGAATTTTACACTCTCCTATCCTTTTTAAAAAATAGCTTACTGTACATGTGATTATTCCAATGAAGAGTGTGTGGTTCACTAAAATGGATTACTTCGGGAATGCTGTGACAGTGCTTTCCTCCTTTGACTGCAGATGGACACTGATTATTCTTTCAAGAGGCAGGCCATCTTTGTCTATTTGAAGATGTATTCTACTGTGGCACAGTAGATTGCTGTAGTGATTTTTTAAATGAAATCATTGCCACCATTTGACTACAAGTTTTTATTGTTTGTTTATTTCACTATCCAGATTTTGGCTTTTGAGCTGCTATCAAGTACAAAGGTGAAAAAAACATCAAGTATCAGATATGTATGAACTACATGTCTTCAATCAGTTGTCTCATCATAAGCTCTGAATGTGAATTAAAAATAGAGATTGCAGCTAACATTAGGTATGGCAGACACACTTTTAATGTACTTGTTGTGGGTTGGCAGGAGAGCCAACACCGTGTTACTAGAGGAAGCCGAAAGGCACGCGTTTTAGCTCACGCAGGCTGGCGTGAGGTCTGGAATAGGTCAAGGAAATTAGAATTTAGAAAAACGGACGTAGCTGGTGGAATACTTAACTTTAATCCATTAATGATGAGCGTCACTCTTGACTGTACATGATTCATAATATCAATATTAACTGGTAATGGCGCCTTGCTAGGTCATAGCAAATGACGTAGCTGAAGGCTATGCTAACTATCGTCTCGGCAAATGAGAGCGTATTTTGTCAGTGAACCATCGTTAGCAAAGTCGGTTGTACAACTGGGGCGAGTGCTAGGAAGTCTCTCTAGACCTGCCGTGTGGCGGCGCTCGGTCTGAATCACTGATAGTGGCGACACGCAGGTCCGACGTATACTAACGGACCGTGGCTGATTTAAAGGCTACCACCTAGCAAGTGTGGTGTCTTGCGGTGACACCACAGTACTGTGCTGTGATAATGCAGGTATGGAAAGCAAGAACCATGTCCAAACAAAAACTAATTGTTAGTTCATATTTAAACAGGATTTGTGCTTTCCGTAACACTGTGTCAGCAAGCAGTATCCCAGCAAAGTACGTTAAATGTGTGTTCTTTTTAATTGGCACTTGGCTCTTATGATGAGAGAACTAGTACACATATTCACACATTTGGTAACATTTTGACAATTACATATAATTCAGACGTGTGATATTTACTGTCTTTTCAGCCTTGCACTTGAAAAAGTCTCTACAGCTGGAATTGTAATAGCAAAATAAATAATAAAACTTACAGTCAAATGGTCACAACGAATTCATTTAAAAAGTATATTATGACTGTGGTCTGCAACACAGGAAAAACCATCAATTGTCGTAATGTTTCCACCAAATCCTAAATGCTATTACAATGCGTAAATATAGTTAATGGACTGTATCTCATTTAGTTCCCTTGCTGGACTCCAGTTTTAGTGTTCCTGTTTCTGGCACTGGGGAAACATCATGGGGTACGAAATGAAGTAAAATATGTATGTAATAAGAGTATGTATTTAGTATGAAGTAAAAATAATGAAGTAAAATATCAAGCAATGCTCTGTTTTCTAGTTCTCTGCATCATGTCCTACTGTGACATAATATATGCTGAAGGCCACAAAATAAAGAAGATAAAAATCACTCACTCATGAGTATCTACAAATGCCACAAAGTAGACTGTAAGATTAATGAGAGAGAATCTTTTTGCCAAAACTTGCCATTTTCTCCGTGTTCTTAGGCACATACCTCAAGTCATAATGCATAATGCATGCATTGACATGGCACTGCAAAAAGAATGGGGAAGAGAGCTACTGGATTGATTCAAGAAGCTCATTGTGTATATATTTTTATGAAAACATAGGTGTCTGTGAGGTTTTCTATTCTCTCTCCACCTTAATGAGTTATAGGCCCTTAACACTATTCCAGGATTTTGCTACCTTCAACATAAATCTAATGTCATACTGCATGGAAGACATCTGGACTATGAACTGACATTTACAACCATGTTAAACATTGAAAAAAATGAGTGAATGTTCACCTAAATAGCATTAAACCTGGAGTGTAAACTGGGCCAATAGTTACACAATTTTAGAAGGGTGTATACATGCAGTGTCCAGTTTACAAGCTAGGCAAACAACCTGAATACACTGTGTACATTTGTTAACTACATAATGTGGTATTTAATTCTGTTGGTGAGTGCCTATTTCACACTGCCTGACTACCTTTCCCAAATGTAACATGACAATTATGGTGTAATCTATCACCAATTTTCAGCAGTTCAGCAATGAGTTCAGTGTATGCAGACATACCTTGTGTTGACAAGTGATCAGATAAAATGGGTGAATAAATGTTAAATTAAAATGAGTTTTTTTAGATTACCAGAGATCCCCTTCAAGTTTCCAACCTTAGGAAACCATTCAGATTGTATTCTTTCTGTACCTGAATAGGATCTCAACATAGAGGGTGGGGCAAACAAAAGTGGCCCGGACTTTGCCAAGTTACACTGCCAACATTTTGAAACCATGTGTGGCAGCATTAATGGAGGAGGAAAAGACATATAGTTACTTCCAACAGGATGGAGCAACTGCCCAAACAGCTGGCTGAACCTTGGAGCACATTTACACAATATTCACACCCGACAAGAGTTATTAGCAGAGGTCGGCCTGGTCTTGGCCCTAGCTGGTCATCTGGTCTGTCAATGTGCTATTACTTTGTGTGGGAAGCCCTCAAGTCTAAGGTGTATTTCAACAACCCTCATAGTCTTCAAGAACTGCACCAAAACATTCTGGATGAGTCCCCAATTCCAGCAGTCCAGCTTCGATCTGCCTTCAGCAATTTGTTGACCAGGGTCCAAAAGTGTCAAGAGATTGAATGGTAGTCACTTTTAAAATCTGCTATAGTCAGGTTAGTACCGTATTTCCTTTCCTCTGCTGTGTTTCTTTGTACCCTGGAACACTGTTCTTGAGGCCACTTTTATTTACCCCACCCTGTATTATGTTCTTGCATCAAAGCTCCATAGCTACAATTAAGAGTGTTACATGGAGCATTCAAAGATACAAGCACTGCCTCAATTCAACAACAATGAGGGAAGGAATTGTCAATGGACATGTTGAAAGAACCACAGGTTGAACTGATGATGTTTACAATGATCTTCACCACCTTCACAGAGCTGACAACCCCCAACATGTCAAACTTTATTCTTTACCAATGAACACTGGGCAATGTTCACATTGTTGACATTTGTTCGCAATAATACGGGCCCCTCCATCCCCTTTCAGTCTGATTCCAAGACAGGAAACTGTTCCAGATATGAGAGCTACTAATGTTGTGCTTTTACCTGCTTCTGGACAAAAAGGCACAAACATGAATCCCATTGTTTTGCTCTTTTTACCCATAACAACTAAGAAACTGAAATGAAACTGTGTTGATATTCGCGTGTGCTTAAGATTCATAAATGACACCATGAAAATGGCACAACAATTGAGTTTTTACTATAAAATTAAGTATAAAATCATTGACTTAAACTGCTTTAGCATGCGATTTACCTCCCTCTTTTTCTGTCGTCGTTTGTGATATTCTGCAACTACAGTAAGGAACTTTTCAGTGAAAAAAAATAAGATAATTCCCAAAACTGCAACCAGGCCCTTTAAGACCATATCTTCAGAATGATGGTCATGTTCAGAATGATGCTCACTTTCATCATCATCATGTTCTCCAGCAATAGCCTGGAATAAAAACAAGTGATATTTGTAATTCTTGTATACAAGTCACCTAAATCAGCAACAGAAGAAGAAATGTCCCCACAAAAAGTAAAACCACAGCACACTAGAACAATACATTTGTTTTTTCCATAAATATGTTTGATTGCGCATGTAAACAGCAGCACCATCAAGAAAGCATGCTAATGACACTAAACTTACAGTATGTTAAAAGCAAGATGAGACATTTTAAGTTATTAGAATTACTGTGCACAGCATATGAGTAGCAAGTTGAACAGCACATCTGAATAGTTATGTGTGTATATAAAGAGATGTGGACTGGCGCTTAAAAATAATGTAGTGTTTCCTGTCAGCAGTAAATGTTGCACAAGTAATTTCTTTGTGTCACTTATGTTATATGGTAGAACAATTAAGTTACAGAATCTGAAATTAGTGAATGGACAGCTTTCTTGATCTTAATTTGTTCATTGTTAAAGTGTAGTCCTTAAGAGGCACAATGCTAATACTCTGATGGATATGTGGAATACACTAGACATAGTATACCCCATCAATATGAACTTGAGTGATAGTTGGGCCAGCACACTATATAGATGAACACCATCTCTCAGAATACATTTTTCAGTTCACACAGACTGGTACAACAAACAACTGTCACAGGTAATCCACATATGCAAAAAAACATTCAAGAATTAACTTATAAGCTATATAGGCAGTTACTGTTCTGGGCTGGCCTCTCTCTACACGTCAATACCCAGAACATGTTACAGATTTCATTGGTCAGCAAATTGCTCATAACAATAATTCAGTAACTTATAATAATGAATTTACACTCCTGGTATGTTATGACACATTCAAAGTCTTACTTTCATTCAGTCATACGAAGAGGCTGTTACTGCAGCGTAAGGCAACATCATATAATGATTTCAAGAAAGCATTCTTGACTATAGAAACTGTTGAATAAACAAAAACGATTTATCAATATTCTGACTGCAACTAAATGAGCCATGACACTGGAAGAAGAAGAAAAAGAAGAAGAAGAAAACTAAAAAAAAAAAAAATGAAGTCGTGAGCATGCTATGAATGTTTCACAGGCATATAGCAGCCCTCAGCATTTGTTAGTGTGAACGGAATTATTGTGACAGTGTTTATCGTGGCTAAAGGAAAAAATTGGAATAGAGGAATACAGCATCTTCTGGATGGAATGAATTACTAAGCCTTTCCTTATTTCTTGCATCACTGTTAACTTCTCTCCATGAGAAAATTATTAAGAAGCGGAAGAAAAAAAAAAAAAAAAAAAAAAAATTACTATCACACAATTATCAGTTTGAACAGCTTAAAAATCAAAGTTTGAACTTGTATTCACATCTTCCTTCTTCCACAAACCTCATTATGTGGAATACAGTGCATAATTTCTGACTGGATGTATATTTCCACTAGATGTATCAATGGAAAATCTGGGATGGAATACAATATGAAAGAATAGATTACTGCTCACTACATAATGGAGGCATCAAGTGGCAGACAAGCAAATTAAAAGAAGACTGGCTGATATTATCAGCTATTTGGTGCTAAGGCCTAGAAACAACACCAACTCTGTGTGGTGTGTGTGTGTGTGTGTGTGTGTGTGGTCTACATGAAATGACTTAGTTGAAGAGCTGTTATCATCAAGCTGGCTTCTTTCAATGCGCCTATATCTCACTCATCACCACCTCTATATGGTAAGTAACGATCTATCCTACTTCATACTGTTGTATCTGTTAGATTTTAGTCAGTAAGCGACATTACCTTTATCTATCTTGCCTTTATTTTTCTTCTGCTTCTCAGTTTTATCACCATTACTAACAGTACAATGCTTCTTAATTCAGATGTTAACACACAGATTCTAGTTGTCCATAAACATGTGGCAGTCCACTTACTTTTGCCAAAGGCATGGATGATCTTTTTGTTCCCACAACACATCCATTAAGATGAATCAAACAGCCCATAAGAAGTTGTAGGCTTGTTTCTCATTCATCATCTCAAGTTTTAAGAATTTAGCACTTTGGACAATCCTATTATGTCCCTCACCATCCACAATGAAAGAAATCAAACAAATAATATACAACTTGAAGAACAATGAGGCACAGGGGGAATACAGAATAATTGATGAAATGTCAGAAATAGGTGGCAGCAAACTGGCTCATATTCTTCAAGAAACTTCACAAGACAGCAGATGTAGTGAGAAAATCCCTGAAGCATTGAAATGTGCATTAGTTCAATCATATACGCACAATTACAGAGGAATTTGCTTACTTTCAGTTAGCTATAAAATCCTTTCTAAAGCCCTACTTAATAGATCAGAAAAACATACAGACCTCTTATGTGGAGAATACCATGCAACAGAACAAATCCTAAACTTTAGAAGTATCTTTCAAATTTGGAAAACTTAAACAGTAATCATATCTGTTGATTTAAAGAAGCATATAATTCTATTAACAGATGGACACTGCTTAATGTATGAGAATAATCCATAGTATCCGCCCAGCTAGCCGCGCGGTCTAACATGCTGTTTCCCGAGCAGGAAGACGTGCTAGTCCCCGGCACGAATCCGCCTGGTTGATTAGTGTTGAGGTCTGGTCTGCCAGCCTGCCTGTGGATGGTTTTCAAGGCAGTTTTCCATCTACCTTGGCGAATGCGGGCTGGTTCCCCTTATTCTGCCTCCGGAGATTGCTGTGCAAACACTGTTTCCACATATGCGTACACCATCATCACTCTACCATGCAAAACATTTGGGGTTACACTCATCTGGTATGAAATGTTCCTGGGAGGAGGGTCCACTGGGAACCGCACAATAACCCTGGGTTCAGTGTGGGGCAGCAGTGGGGTGGGAGGACTGCTGTGGCCTGTTGTGGGGTTGTAAACCACTGAGGGCCATGGTGGGACAAAGCCTGTCCATCGTTTCTATGTCCCCAGTTCAATGCAATATAATAATCCATAGTAACCCCACGCTCATCTGATGTTAAAACTTCGATAGGAAGATTTACAAGAAATGGCAGATGAAGATACATCTGCCACTATGACATTATACTTAGAAAACAGTACAATTGCCAAGAAGTGCACAAACTAAACAGAAATGTACCTTGGTGGAACACTAACCTGGAATTGCAAATGAAGCAGGTAAGAAGACTTGTTCAACTTCGCAACAAGCAAAGGACAATGGAAAAATACTGGGAGGTCCTTGCCAAATACAGCCTTGCCATTACACAAGCGGAACTATCATCCTGGAATGTATTCTGTAAGGAGGTGAAGGGCACAACTAGCATACTAACAAATACAGGAAGCGCATTAAGGAAAACAGTGGTTATACAAAGGCAGTGCACAAGGCACTGGATGTGCTACTCAACTCTGACTCACCTCAACGCACTCTGGGAGGTAACCAAGGTTCAGTACCTGAGATGCACTAGTTTACAGGTAACCAATGGAAGAACTTGGAATCCATCACAGAATGTGGTGACTTCAGGAAAATCGAGTGGGTAGTGGGAAGGTTTCAACTGTTCAAGTGATTAGGCCCAGATGGAATCTTTCTGGATCTACTGCAACAGGCGTGAAAGGGAATAATCAAGATTCCTATGCAGACGATTTAGAGTCAGTCTAGCTGGGGGAATCATTCTTACGCTTGGAGGAGAGTGGAAGTTGTTTTCGTTCTGAAGCCTGTGGGAAGTGATCATACAAATGCTAAGGACTTGATACCGATCAGTTTGGTCCCCTTTCTAATAAAACATTAGAAAAACTGATTTACATGTACGACAGCAAAATGTGGTTAACTCAGGTTCCTCTATATGCAAACAACACACACATCAAACAGGCAAATTATGCAAAACATCACTTCACAAACTTGTTGGGAAGGTAGAGGGGGCAAAAAACTATACTTTCAAGAAATTGCTCTCTGCATCTTCCTGGATACTGAAGGGGCTTTTAGTAAAATGACCTTCGAATCAATGGTTGGACCTGCACAAGCGTATGACATTAACGCCACTATATGTAGGTAGGTTAAGAACACACTGCTAAAGATGAAAAGTAGAAATTGCCCTGATGGATGAGAAAATTGTATCAACACCACTCAGTAGCGTCCAGGAGGTGCAGGCATGTACCCACTACTGTGGAGGCTAGTAGTCCTTGAATTCAAAGATTTAAATGCTGGAGGTTACTTTTGCCAATGATACCTAGACATTTAGTCACAGAAATGCTAAGTAAATTTGCAAGCACTATTATAAAAATTGCAAACTGCACTCTGACATTGCAAAAAACTGGTGTACAAAACATGATCTAAAGGTTAGTCCCAGGAAAACTGTCCTTGTACCGTTCACAAGGGAGCATATCCAGGGCATGTACTGGAATCTTAAGCTCTTCAATAAAATTCTATTAGTGGAGGAGGCAGTGAAGAACCTGGGGTAACACTGGATGTGAGACTAACATGGACCCTTCACATAAAAAATATAAGTTTCAAGGCAAATGGTGTGCTCACCTGCATTAGAAGAGCCTGTGCTAAAAATTGTTCTACGTTCCAGACACATGTAGTGAATATACTCCTCTGTAACAACACACATGATAATCCAGAATGAAATTTTCACTCTGCAGTGGAGTGTGTGCTAATATGAAACTTCCTGGCAGATTACAACTGTGTGCCGGAACGTGACTCAAACTTGGGACCTTGGCCTTTTGTGGGCAAGTGCTCTAACAACGAGCTACCCAAGCACAACTCATTACCCGTCCTCACAGCTCCAATTCTGCTAGTACCTTGTCTCTCACCCTCCAAATTTCAAAAAAGGTCTCCTGAAAACCATGCAGAACTAGCACTCCTGGAAGAAAGGATATTGCGGAGACATGGCTTGGCCACAGCCTGGGGGATGTTTCCAGAATGAGATTTTCACTCTGCAGTAGAATGTGCGCTGATATGGAACTTCATGGCAGATTAAAACTGTGTGCAGGACTGAGACTCTAACTTGGGACTTGGTATCCTTTTTTGGGTGGAAAAGAGTTGATATACTTGCCTATCCAATGCCATGAATTTAGTAGGGCCTGAATCCATTCTGTGTTATTCTGTAGAGTTTCCGGTTAGACTAATAAGTGGCATATGTTAAAGACCTGTTTTTATGGAACAGTATGGAAACTTTGGAAGGTGCTTTTACATACTCCAATTTGACGTTACAAAATATTCTGAATTTTGGAGATGTATTATTTGACAGTGATTCAAATTCCCCATGCAGGCCATGTATCAGTATGAAGAAAGGTCAGAGATACTCGGGTTTCATACCACTGCTGCAACTTGCTCCCACAGGGGGCACTGCTATCATGGCCATGTTATGTAACCCCATCCACTGACGTGTCAAGTGTCTGTAAATACATAACCCTGCACTTCTTCCTATTCTCTGAAGCCTTCGACATAAGCTACTGATAGTAGAGTAACTGACCTTGCCTGTGTTTAGGTTTCTTGATTTAGATCACTTCCTGTACAGTTTGTGTACACTTACAATGTCTTTTGCTAGGCTTTGAACTTTGCTTCTAGCTACATGTTGGCTCCATGAACTCTGCCACCACTGACCACAGGAACAACCCATTTGTTCCACCAATATCTATTTCACCATTAGTATGCGTTATCATAAACTGTGTTCTACCTATGCCAAGCAGAACAGAAAAGTGGCTACAAAGATTTTCTTGGCGTATAGCTATTCACTGTAACGAATGGACCCCTTGTTTCTACAGTTGAGGCAGCAGCAGCAGCAGCAGTTGCAGCTGCGACAGCAACAACAACTGCAGCATCAACAGCAAGAAAAGCTGTGGGAATTCTAACAGCAACAGCAGGAATTGCTCTTAAAACTACTGCAAAACCAACAGGTCTGCAGATGTAGCAGCATCATCACACTTCCCTCATTAGTTCACTTGCTTTGATAAGGAAATGAGAGTTGGGGGAAGTTGGGAGGATTATTTATGTCATTTGTTCTTCACTGCAAGGCAAGTCACATAACTGACCCTGGACATCAGAGTGCACTCTTGTCGTCTTCTAGGAATAAATTGTACGAAGAGATGCAAAAAGTAAGCCCAATTCCGGATCCCAGTGGTTCGAACTTCTCTGATGTTTGTGGCTTGCTGATTGACTACCATGGTCACCAAAGTCACATAGGTGCAACTAGGCTCAAATTAAATCAATGTGTTAAGCAATGTAAGCAAACATATGCAGCAAGGATAGCTGACTTACATTTCCGTATCTCTATCTGTTTCAGAGATACGGAGGTTCAAAGTTACCCTACTTTTACACATGAAATACACAAGTATAAACCACTGCGCCTCCCCCTGTGAACCATGGACCTTGCCGTTGGTGGGGAGGCTTGCGTGCCTCAGCGATACAGGTAGCTGTACCGTAGGTGCAACAACAACGGAGTGGTATCTGTTGAGAGGCCAGACAAACGAGTGGTTCCTGAAGAGGGGCAGCAGCCTTTTCAGTAGTTGCAGGGGCAACAGTCTGGATGATTGACTGATCTGGTCTTGTAACACTAACCAAAACGGCCTTGCCGTTTTGGTACTGTGAACGGCTGAAAGCAAGGGGAGACTACAGCCGTAATTTTTCCCAAGGGCATGCAGCTTTACTGTATAGAGTAGCATGGAGAGCTGCATCAAACCAGTCTCAGGACTGAAGAGCACAACAACAAAAACAACAACAACAACAACAACCCCCCACCCCCACCCCCTCCACGGTTCAGTTCAAATACCTATGTCATTTAAAATTATTAAAAAAATCATCAAAATACGTCAAATATATGCTAATTAACAAATTTAACTGTCATTTTTATGAAAAAGGCATGCCTCCTTACTTCTAGCTATATACTGCATACAAAAATCCAGTTTTCATTCCAAACAAAAATTCTTAATGACTGATCTTATAAAAGATTGTTTATCAATACCGTACAATTAAAATAATTTTTTTTCTCTCTTTTGTATTCTTTGCTTCACATAAATGATCAGAGAACATGCACCTTTCTTTAAAAATTTCCACCTGTACTCGAACCATGGTCTACCACACAGCTAGCAAGCCCACTACCACAGAGCCACACTGCTTGTCAGAAAAACTTTATCTTATTTTAGAATACTAAACATGGTCAGAAAACTTAGGAGTTTATTTTCTTGAGAATTTTTGGGAGTTGCATTGGACTGCTTTGGGAGAGGTATATTTGGGTTTTGGACTCCACGTACAGTAAACATAAAAATTCTTTTTGCCAGAGAAAATCAGACAATGCTGTCACGTGTGGAGGCACAATTTAATTCTACATCTGGTCAGTTTCATTCATAAATTAATAAACGTTTTGGGTACATCTTACACAAATGGTATATGATGCTCAGAATCTCTCTCAGTATATCAAAACATGCTGGAATCTTATTATTATAAGCTCATAAAATCCACGTCATCTAGTGAAAACCGGACGTGAGCCATGATCAAATTTAATTGCGGTGAGCGCCCTTGTTTAAGTTTGATTGAGGTCGGTGCACCAGAATTTTGCGTTGAACAGGATTAAATGCCAACTTTACCATGGTTAATTTTTAATCGAGGTTGGTGCACTGTGCTGATACTGGCACATTGACTCCCCACTGCAGCAGTATCCTCAGCGCAGAATGGACAGTCAAGCCTGTTGCAGAATCGGGTTGAAGTCCAACCTATGTTTTAAAAAGTCACCCAGCAAGTAAACCTGTTGGTAGTCTCTTGGATGACATCATTTTTGACTTAAGACACTTTTGCATGCTTTGGTTTCCAAATTCAAGACACAGCGAATCTAGTTTCAATTGTGATGCCATTCAAAGAACATGATACATTACGTGTGCAATGAAAGCAAGTTATTTGAACCTACATTAGGTTTTGACCAGGTTTCCAAGCCCATGTATCATCAAAGCAGTCGGCAGTGCCCAAGTTTTGTAGAGCATGTCAAGTGCCTTTTGCCATTGGATCAAGTTTAAGTGGAACTAGTCAGATTACAAAGTCTGGGAGTAATATCCCCAGTATCGTATAGCCAGTGGGCAACACTGATAGTAACAGTTAAGTGGCCAAATGGATCACTTAGAATTTTTGGCAATTTTAAGTTTACCATTCACACTCAAGCTAATGCAGATCTGTATCAAATTCTTGGGCCAAAGGAAATGTTGACAAAACTGGCTGTGGCTATAATTTTCCTAAAATACGTCTCACTAACACTCATTTTCAGTTACCTGTAGATGATCATCCATAACAGGTTTTTGTGATTAATGAGCCATTTGGCATGTATCATTATAACACAGCACTCTTGGGTTCACACCCACTCCTGCAATATTTCGGATATCTTTAGCAACTCACCCAAGATACCCAAATACTGTTAATTATTTAGATGCCTTGTTAATTAAATGGGTCATATGGGAGCATCACCTGCAAAATCTACAGATGACGACTGAGCGGATACAGGCTCACTCTCTGCATCGTTGCCTTGACAAATACAGTTTATTTGAGCCAAGTGTGAAGTACCTAGGACACACATTAAACAAAGAAGTGCTCACACACACACACACACACACACACACACACACACACACACACACACACAATCAGTAGCTTACCATCTCCTAAGAATCTCAAAGAACTACTGTCATTCCTGGATAAATTTAACTATTAGATGAAACTTATTCCCAACACAGGTTAGATTTCCTATCCACTCAATCAAGTGTGTAAAAAAGGAGTGAAATTCATTTGGTCAGAGGCATGCCAGAGAGCTTTCTTGCAACTTAAAAAATGCCTTATTGGTCTCGTTTAGAATCATTCAATCCAGGCAAATACTTAACAACAGCCAATGATGCCTCAGACTGTGGCATTGCTTAGCGCTGTCCCATAAGTATGCCATCTGCACAGAATAGCCCACTGATTTTTTTTATCTAAAACTTCAAATGTGGCACTGCAAAATTATTCACAAATAGAGAAAGGTGCATTGGCTATCATGTATAATGTCCAGAAGTTTTATGTATCTCTTTATGGTACTAAGGTTTACCTATTCACAGAGCACAAGCCACTCATTTTGTTATTTGGTCCCCCACTTGAAACTTTTCGATGATACGGCATAGAGGCTGAAATGATGGGCACTGTTCCCTAACAGTTATAACTACAAGCTTTGTAGTAGTCCCAATTCGTAACATTTAAACATGGAAGCACTTTCCCACTTTCTGTGTGATCCAGATTCAAAGTTTCACAGGCGTGAAGTGCTGTGTTTTACCATAGACACCAGTTAGCAACAAACACATCCTTGACAAATTCCCAATTACAAAATACAAAGTAGCAACAGAAACGTGACATGATCTGCTGCTTTGCAGGGTGTTGTCTGCTGTGCAGCAGGGTTAGCTGCAGCGTCTGCCAAGGGATGCTGATCCGGCATGGCGCACACAGTTTTCGTTACTCAGCCAGCTTAATGCAACTGACTGGTGGTGTCTTATTATTAACCTTGGACAAATGTCAATGTCAGGTGGAAATTCTCTCCCAGCACATTGAAGCTTCTCCATATTGCACACTGGGGAATGTACAGAATGAAGGCAATAGCACAGCATCATGTGTACTGAGCCAGTGTTGACACAATCAGAGAACATAATGGCTGGAACTGCCAGGCTCTTCTTCACTATCAATCAGCTCTGGCATAGTGTTTCAACCCTCAGCTATGTCCTGACCAACCCCGGCAAAGAGAACCTAATGATTTCACTGGACCATTCTGAGAACCAATGTGGTTGCCAGTTGTAGATGCCCTCGCTAACTTTCCATATGTGGCATGGTTGGCTAATACCACCTCTATAGTTACCATCCGTGCCATCTCCATCATCATACATGCAACGGAGGGGGCACCTTACAACTTTGTTCCCAACAACAGCCATCAACTCAAGCATCCGTGTTTCAGGATTTCTGTAAATGCAACACTATTGAGCACCCGATCACTGGCCCTATCCATCCAGCATTCTATTCGGAAGCTGAGTTGAGGTTCAGGACCTTCAAAATGCAGATGCACACGATAATGATGACAGACGACTCTGGGGAAGCATTCAGAAGCTTCCTTGCAATGTACTGGCCTATCCTTGTAAATGTACATAGGCCAGTCAAAATTCTGAACTGGTGCAGAGCCCACACCCTCTTCGATCTGCAGCACCTGACTCAGTAATGGAGCAAGGTGTTGCAGATTGGGAGTTTTTGTTGACTGCATTCTCAACTTTGGCTACTTACATAGATTACATCTGCATGTTAGCAGGAGGATGGGAGAAGTATTGGCAAGTGCACAGCAACTTGAATTGGGCCACATTGGTAGCATAACTGCTGAGACCATTCACCTGTGAAGTACTTTTGTGTTGCATTTGTTACACTGTATAACAAGTAAAGCTGTGCTCAACTCAAAAGCTGGTTTCAACACTGCAGTGCTTTACTAGGCAGGGTGGTACACTCTCAACTTCCTCCCACATTTGAACTGACTTATACAGCAAGTTAAAGGGGGACCTAAAGATCAACATGTACCCTAAAACACAGTGCAGCTTGACTTGGCAATTTTCTCATTGTTAGAAATGAAAGAAGCAATAAGTAACAGAAGAAAGTATAGGCCAATGTGGGACCAAACAAAATTTTAGCTTTGTAGTTTGGAACTGAGCCATCGAGGCTCATTTATGTACAATCCATTAATAAGTTATTTATCAAACTGAAACTGCACTCAGCCAACGGAAGAAACACTAGGCACTCAAACTGCACTCAGCCAATAGAAGAAACACTAGGCAAAGAATTCGGTATAAGAAGTAAACAAGGAGAATAAAGTGGCTTCTAGGTTATTCATTATTTAAGTACAAATTATTCAGTTGCAAGTAAATCCGTTTGACTTATCTACTTATTCAAATAATTATCTGGATAGAAATTTGGATAATGCCAACCTCTGCTTACCACTACACCTCGTGCTTCCTTCCTCTTTCCATTCACTACAGTCTAATATTACAAATTTTAAGAAGTCCTATTAGTTCATTTGCTTGATTTACTTGTGAGAAGCTACAATGTAGCTGGATTGAAGTCTTTGTTAATTACAAACAAAGTTGACGATTATAATCTGTTGTCACACTCTTCAAAATATATATATACTTACTTATCGCGAATGGACCCAGAAGGATCACGCAAAGCTTTCTGACGTCGTTTCTTCCATACTTCTTTCATTCGTTCTCCATGTTTTCTTTTTCTTTCTTCTGTCCATTTTGTTCCTGGTCTCTTTAGTGCTTCCTTCTCCGACAATACAATCCACTTTTCCACCTTATTTCTAAAAGTTTTTCTATCTTTGACATCTTTAAGTTCAATATTAGCTTTTTGTAAATCTAATTTTACTTGGCTAATCCATGGTGTTGTTGATTTGACTTTTTCTATGTAAGTGAGAATTCTGTTGGTGAGTCGTGTGGGGGGAAGTCTAGTGACATGTCCATAAAATTTTAATCTTCGCCTTCTTATGTCTGCTGCCAGGTTTGATATAGTTTCTGTGGTTCTTCTTGATTGTATCCGGTATCCTTCTTCTGTTAATTTTGGACCTAAAATCTTTCTCATAATTTTGCGTTCTTCTTTTAGTATTTTTTCTAAATCACATTTTGTGTGGAGTTTGAGTGTTTCACTAGCATATAGTGCTGCTGGCTTAATTACTGCGCTGTAGTGTCTGATTTTTGTGTTCGTGGAGATGCATTTTTTATTGTATATTTCATGTGTCATACCATATGCTCTCTTCATTTTCTGTTGTCTGATCTTCTGTGCAACTTTCTCTCCTCCGGTTGGCTCCAAAATTTCACCTAGGTATTTAAAATGTTTTACTCTATTTATTTTTCCATATTTTGTGTTCAAACTGTGTATATGGAATTTCGTACAGAAAAATTCTGTCTTTTGAAACGAAATTTGTAAACCTACTTTATCCACGCATTCCTTAAGGATCTCTATTTGTTTGGTGGCGATTTCTTCATCATCTGCAAGTATGGCCAAGTCGTCCGCGAATGCTAAACAAGATATCTCCACGTTGTCTTTGGTTCTACCAAGATGGATTGGTTTCCAGTAGGATTGATTTTTTAATTCTTTTTCCCATTCCTTAATGACTTTATCCAGGACTATATTAAACAGGAGTGGAGATAGCCCATCACCTTGACGTACTCCAGTTTTTATGAGAAAAGGTTCAGAGATTTCTCCCCTGAATTTAACTTTAGATACAGTGTCTGTCAGCGATTCTTTGATAAGCCTTAGTGTTTTGGAGTCAAGTCCAAGTTCCTCTAAAATGTTAAACAAAGATTGCCGGTCAATTGAGTCATAGGCTTTCTTAAAATCTACAAATGTACAAATTATGGGGGCATTTCTAATTGCTTTGTGTTTTAATATCGTCTTTAAATTAAATATTTGTTCTATGCATGAGCGACCGGGGCGGAAGCCTGCTTGATAATCACCAATTTGGCATTCCAGCTGCTCTTGTGTTCTTTTCAGCAGGCATGTTGAGAGAATTTTGTAGGTGACTTGTAAAAGTGAGATTCCCCTGTAGTTATTGACATTTGTTCTGTCTCCTTTTTTATGTAACGGGTGAATAAGAGCACAATATTTTTCCCATTTGTTCTGTCCAAAAAAAAGTCTGGGTTAGTGTGATTTTAGCAGCAGACTGAATGTGAGCATTATTTCATCAACTATTCGATTTTACAGTTCCACATCTAAATGACATTCAGTAACATTCAATATTCAATTACAACTTAAATTTTTGTTTTACATGACCACTCTCAGTCATTGTGGAATAGATGGTGAATCTCAGGTGTACAGCATACATTTTCGCATAGAAAATATAGAAAACCGACAGCTAAAAAGGAATTCCAATTTTACATTCATTCCAACATTTGATGGACTCATTAGTGTTGCTACATTGTGACAGAGTCTATGTTTCCTTAGTTGTGTGGCAGGGCCACTCACCTGTTGCCCAGCACTCAGCGCGCATCATGTGATACAGAGTGAAGAAATTGACAGGCACTTGTTTCCACAACATGCGCAAAGCGAGTGATGGGTAGCGAGCACTGCTCATGCAGTTATACCATGCAGATGCAGGACTCTAACTCAGGCTTCATACCACGGTCGTAGCTCGCTCCTACGGAGTGCACCACTGTAGGCAAATCACTTGGCCCATATACTGACGTGACTGTGTCTGTAAATACTGCAGCCCCACTTGTCCAACAGTTCTCACTAGTTTCTGAAGCGTTCAACACATCACTGATAATAGTGTGATTGGCCTTGCCTGTGTTTACATTTTTTTGATTTGGATGACTTCCTGGACTGTTTGTGCGTACTTAGGATGACTTTCATTATGATTTGTACTTTACTTCTGGTTAGCTGTTCACTCTGTGAAATTTGTCATTACTGATCACAGGAATTGTCCATTTGTTCCACTGGTCTCTGCATCATCACCAGTGTGAGAGATCAAACCTGTATTTACCTAGTCCGAGTAGTACAGAAAAGGAGACACTGTTCTGGATGTCTTTGTTTGACATCTGTGGTAATAATTAGTCTCTACAGATATACATAATGACTATTTTTTTCTTGATTTTCAAAAACTGTGATACAATTTTATGTTATGACTCCCAAATATGATAACATTCCTGTTCAGATCTGAAACCAACACATTAAAAATAAATATCTAGTTCACTACTTGAACAGACAACATTTCTGAGTAAATATGCTAAAACCAGGGGCACACTTGTGTTGAAGCAAATGGTTCAGTGACTTGGGGACGTAAGTGGCAACACTGAGGCACTGCTGAAGGAAAAGCTTTTAAGTCAAAGGATAACAATGTATTTTTGATTATCACCCCTTCAAAGTTTTACAGTTCTGGAGCCATACTGAAAATCGATACCTACTTTGATCAAACCATTATTTTCTATTTCCTTCAGTAAACGTCATTACTGTAACTTCTTTCTGCTGTTCAACTACTCACATGTGACCACTAAAATATCTACAGATGACTTACATGAGGCAAGAGATGCAAGAGGGCATCACCACACAGTGTTCCAATGGCCAGTGCAACAAGGAACTGAAGCATCTGCTGGTAAAATGCACGTTCCATGAAGGGAATTACAGCAACACCAAGCAGGCCACACAGACTTACGACAATAACACTTGCAACAGCACAGAGCCATACTGAAAACAAAATATTTATAATCACACAACTTTATACTTACTACATTTACTTGTATTATATAAGAGAGGTCTCTTTCCAGTAATATATACTTACTCAAGTAAATTATACTTACAACACAATGTTCCATATCACAGAATAAACTACAGAACTGTGGAAGTTAAAAAATATGAAAATGAAACACAGTTTTCCCTCTTAAAAATTTAATTTTTATATTTCAACTATTACTATCATTGACTAAACTTTCAGAGTTAAAAATTCTCTAGCAAATCCAACGAGTTAGAAATGTTAAGAGTGCATACGTAAACAAGGCCAAAATCCTATCAATGTGGTTGAACTTCATACACAATTTCAGGAAAAAATTACAATTGGCAAACAGAATGGCCATAATGAACCAAGCCTGTGACAATGCATTGAACAGTGTAGCAGCAACAAGCAAGTAAGACTGCAGAGAGATGAAGTACATATACAGCGCAAGCAGCGCACTCTCGTGTGAGAATGGGAAGAGCACTGAGATACCTACGTTATTCAGCAAAGAGCCACCAGACAAAGCAGAAACATAAAAGTAAGTGGCCATATCCTTCACTGAAACCCAAGTGTGCAGTATTGATATGTAAGTTAATCCTAACAAGGCAGAACAATGGTCCCCAGGAAATGAGCTTGTCATACCGAGGATGTTTCAGCTCTGTTGTTATCTGCCATCTGCACTGAGGGTTCAACATTGTCTGTTGTGGACTGAACTGATAATGTGCAGTTATATTACAACATACAGATTAAGGAATGCCTCATTCACTTCTTACTGGCCCCAGACTACATCTTTTGACACTGTAGATTACACAAAGTTCCAAAACTCTTCCATATCAGTCTTCAATACAATACAAAAAGTTCAAAATGTACCAATACCATGCCAGTGTCTCCGAATGCTGCAAGCACAGTCAAAAGTGCGTTACAATTTTATTTCACAAATATGATGGCAAGGACGAAATTTCGTGGTTTGGCACAAGATCGGGTTGACATGGATGAAATTTTGTTGTTGTTGTTATAGTGCTTCATGTGGCTTCATGTGCAGTAACTTGAATCAAGTGTCACTTTGATATGTGGAATAGCTTTGGTTATATGGCTTTTCAAAGAAACAGAGAGAGAGAGAGAGAGAGAGAGAGAGAGAGAGAGAGAGAGAGAGAGAGAGAGTGTGTGTGTGTGTGTGTGTGTGTGTGTGTGTGTGTGTGTGTTGTGCCGACTTAACATATTTTTTATTTTGTGCAGTTTATCATGAATAGAAATCATCCACAATTGGGGAAGTGTTACACAAAGTCTAGAGCTTTAGTTTCTATGCTTAAGGATCTGCGGCTGAAAGCAAATTTTCTGTATTTCTTTTCAAGATGATCCAGCTGAAATTTCCAAAAATAGCAACTACAAATGAAAAAGCTGATAAAACTCACAAGGGGGAAATGGATGAAGGACCATTGAACGTGTGCAAAGCAAATGCTACCATAGGCACATCAGAAGAAACGATATGATACATTTCATAAGAATAATTAGCTATCAAAAAATTTATCCAAAGCCCTTGTCACACTTGTTGAATACTGCCCAAATGAATATGCAACAGAAAGTTTTGAAAAGGGTTCCCTACTACTGCAAACTTACTGTGAATGAAATGTGGGTCCACCATTTCCAACCAGAAACAAAGCAGTATTCAATGCAATGAATATTTGCTGATGGTTCTGCACCAGTTCAGTCAGCATTAATGAAGTTATGTCCAATGTTTTCTGAAAGTAAAAGCATTTTTTTTATTGAAATTGTGAATACTATGTTTGTTTTAGTTTTTTGAACCAACTGGGCGAGAAAAGTATTTGAGAAGCTATGTGGATTGCCAAAGAAGAAGAACTGCCACCTTTATCAGGGCAGTACAAGTGGCCACAAAGGCTCTTTGGCAAAATTGGGTGATTAGAAGTATGAATTGTAGGAACGGTCACACTAACCACATGAGTTGATACCCTCAGTCGAGTACAATGAAATGGCAGTAATAACTGGGTATTTTGTAGACCTCCAAAATCCACTTTTCCAGGGTACATCACATTACTGCGGCACTGACTGTGCAGGCAGAGAGGTTTGTATGAAGCTGACAGTAGCATAGCTGGACAGGTCTCGGCGAATGAACCTGATGAAGTATGTCCCACAACACCACATTTCCATAGTCCTTCCCAGCTCCTTAGGTACCCAATGCAATTCATGAGGCAATCCGTGCCAAGAAGTGCATGGCACCTGGGAAAGATATGTCGTGAACAGAGCCTCAGTGTACTGGATGACTTCCCTGAGTAATTAGCCTTACACCAGCATTGGCCCTTTAATAATCCTAGGAGAACAGACTGTGACTCATACAGGAAAGGCCTAAATTCACATGCATCTGAAGTTGAAACTTCTATAAGAAACCCAATAGGTCATGAGGAAATGGCAGTTGAAGTGACATTTGCCATTATGACCTCATATTTAAAAAAATTGTCCAATCACCAAGAAGTGCTCAAACAAACAGGAATGTACCTTGTTGGATCACTAATCTTGAATTGCAAAGGATGCATGTAAGAAAACTGTTAGAACATCGCAAGAAGGAAAGGATAGTTGGCAAAATATTGGGAGACCCTTGCCAAATATTTCTGGCCATATTTCAAGAAGGAAAAGAGGGATCAGTCAGAGTCCTCTGCAGACAGCTTAGAGTCAGTCTAGCAGCAGGAGTCATTCCTGGATTGGATTGTTTGGGGGAAGAGACCAAACTGCGAGGTCGTAGGTCTCATCGGACTAGGGAAGGATGGGGAAGGAAGTCGGCCGTGTCCTTTCAAAGGAACCATCCCAGCATTTGCCTGGGGCGATTTAGGGAAATCACGGAAAACCTAAATCAGGATGGCCGGACGCGGGATTGAACCGTCGTCCTCCTGAATGCGAGTCCAGTGTGCTACCACTGCGCCACCTCGCTCGGTGGAGTCATTCCTGTGCTTGGAGGATGGTGAAGGTTGTTTTCCATCCAAAGCCTGGGAGAAGTGATCATATCAAAGTTAAGGACTTGAAACCAATCAGTCTCTCCTCCTTTCTTATAAAAAGATTATAGAAACTGGTTATGTGCACATTAGTGAAAAGAGGTTAACTGAGGGTCCTCTACACAAAAATCAACATGTAATTAACTAGGAAAGCCATGCAAAAAAGCACTTCACCAATTTGTCAGGAGGGTGGAAAAAGCTCTATAATTTCAGGAAATTGCTCTTTGCATCTTCCTGGATATTGACGGCACTTTTGGCAACAGGACCTTTGATTCCAAGGTTTGAGCTGTAGAAGAGCATAGCATGAAGACCACTATATGTGGGTAGATTCAGAACATGGTGCTGAAGATGAAAAGTAGAAACCATTACGATGGATGTGAAAATGGTGATCAATGCCACATAAGGATGTCTGGAAAGTGAGGTTTTGTTCCCACTAGTGTGTAACCTAGTGGTGAACAAATTCATCAAGGCGTTAATGTTACAGCTTACTTTTGCCAAGGATAAGTAAATGATTTAGTCATAGTAATACACGGCAAATTTGCAAGTACCATTAGAACAATGATATAATGCACTCTGAACACTGTGAAAAACTGGTTTAGGAAATAGGATCTAAAAGTTAGTCCCAGGAAAACTATTGTTGTACCATTCATGAGAGAGAATACCACTGAGCATGGGGAGCATATACTGGACATGTGCTGGAAACTTAAGGTCTTCCACAAAATTCTACCAACTGAGGGTGCAGTGAAGCACCTACAGGTAACAATGGGTGTGAGGCTAACATGGACTTCCAAGGGCCTCTGGTAAAAATTGCAATCCACGTCCCAGGAGAATGTACTTGTCTGTAATAACACATATGATAATTTATGGTGCTACAGTATAGTGGAATAAAGTACAGCAGAAAGCGGTTACTAAGGAGGAGGAGGAGATTAGTGTTTAACGTCCCGTCGACAACGAGGTCATTAGAGACGGAGCGCAAGCTCGGGGTGAGGGAAGGATGGGGAAGGAAATCGGCCGTGCCCTTTCAAAGGAACCATCCCGGCATTTGCCTGAAGCAATTTAGGGAAATCACGGAAAACCTAAATCAGGATGGCCGGAGACTGGATTGAACCGTCGTCCTCCCGAATGCGAGTCCAGTGTGCTAACCACTGCGCCACCTCGCTCGGTGGTTACTAAGGAGCTTGGTACGATGCAGAGATTGGTCTGCCTAGCTACAAGAGACAGGATTAGCAGTGGATCCACTGCTGTGATGGGGACCATGCTGGATGGACCTCATTACATCTTTGAGTACAAGGGAGGCAGCAGCATGGCTGGGGAAATACAAGCTTACTATACAATAACTTCCAGCTGCTTCAATAAAGCTTTCAACGTAACTGTTGGAAGTATGGAGCAGTGAGCTACAATACCATTCAGGAAACAGTCTTTTTTGTAGATAGGTTGAAAATAGATGAAGATGCTGGGATTGGAGTATATGGGGTGCAGTTTCTCTAGGGAAACCAGCTACAGCCCAGGTGGACATATTTGTAATCAGAATGTGTGTGGTGGAGAATCTATATAGTGCTGAAAGGATTGTAGTTTCTTCATTCATTCAGACAGTCATGTGGCTCTGAAATTCCTATCAGCCCCTTCAATGAGATCAAAGATCATTGCTGAATACCATGAATCCCTTGGAGCTAGGGGAAAGCAACAGCATAAACCTGCTGTGGGTCCTTTGTCAATTAGGAATTAGTGGTAACGAAAAAGCTGATAGGCTGACCATTACAGAAATGAGGACTCCATTAGTTGCACTGTACCATGTTTCAACCATCCTTAAGGTGATGGCAAAATAAAAACTAGGTAGATGGATCAGGAGGCAGCACACAGAATTTTGGGCTAAGATCCTAAAATAAAAATATGGCAAGCCAATCGTAATGAAACCATGTTTTAAGAAGTTCTGCTGTCAAAGGCTTGAACAGTAGGTAGTATAAACACATGGTAGGTCTAATGTCTGGCCACAGGAACTTCAGAAACACTGACACACAATGGGTATAAGGAAGAAGCTCTTACATACAAACTATGTGGTATGGGAAATGGAATTGCATCACATTTAACCTTCCAGTGCAAAGCACTAGAGGCCAAAAGACACAAAATATTTGGGTCATTAATTTTGAATAATCTGGACCCTAGAGCTGGATACCTTATGCTCATTCCTCCACAACCTCAATAGCTCCTCCACCCGGCATGCCACCTTCCTATATGTCAATCTTCTCCTCTCAGCTGGCTCCACCCACACTTCGGTCCACATCAAACCAAATTTCACCGACTGTACCTACACTTTGACAGCGGCCACCCTTTCCAGACCAAAAAGTCCCTCCCATACAGCCTGGCGACCCGTGGTAGATGCATCTGCAGTCGTGACAAACCCCTCGCCCAGTATGCTGAAGGCCTCACAAAGGCCTCTGCAGGCAGGCAATAACCTCCAGACCTAATCCACAACCAGCTCTCCCATGCCATATTCTCACACACACCAATCCTCACATCCATCCCAAGAACCAACCACAAAGAAGTTCCCCCCCCCCCCCTCCCCCCTTGTCATCCAGTACCACCCCAGAATGGAACAACTGAGCCACGTCCTTCGTCAGGACTTTGATTACCTACCGTCATGCCCTGAAATGAGGGACTTCTACCCAAGATACTTCCAACCCCTCCCAAAGTGATGTTCCGCCACACATCCAACCTCCACAATATCCTACTCCATACCTATGGCACTCCCACCCCCAAACCCACTGCCACAGGAATCATACCCCTGAGGAAGACTCAGATGCAAGATCTTCCCAATCCACTCACCCAGCAACACCTACTCCAGACCCATTATAGGCTTATCCTACTCCATCAGAAGCCAGGCCACCTGTCAAAGCAGCCATGTTATATACTAGCTCTGCTGCAACCACTGCACAGCATTTTACATTGGTATAAGAACCAACCAACTGTCAATTAGAATGAATGGCCACTGCCAAAGCACAACATGCGAGATCCCAATGGTTGCTTCACAACCCATGTCATCTGGATCCTCCCCACCACCACCAGCTTTTCTGAGCTGCACAGATGGAAGCCATCCTTACAGTGCATCCTTCGCACCCGCAACCTTCCTGTACTAAAGCTAAGGTAACTCGCTGACTCCCTCTCCCCCCTTCCATCCAGCCAATAGTGCACGTGTGTGTATACACCATTCCCTGCCCTAGTACCCCCACCTAGTTTGTATCCCCAAATCAGCTAATTATGTGCTGTTATCTCAAGCCCTAGTCTATGAAATTGGGTGCCCAGCCATCTAGCACCTGCCTCCTCTACCTGCACCCCTAGCTAGCCAACAGACAGCTCCCCATTCTCTCACGAGTCGCTTGATGCTCTCCCCCCCCCCCCCCTCCTCCTGTCCTCACTTTTCTCTATCCCTCACCCCCACCCCATCCCACCCCGCACCCCCACCTCACAACAGTACACTCCCTGTGGGCCAGAAAAGAGCTGGCAGTCGACTGAGCACAATTTATTTATTTATTTATCCTGTGGATCACATATTGTACAAAGTACACATGATATAAGACAAGTCATTTTTCTTAAAAAATATGTAGTTTGGAGAAAAAAAATAGGCAATGGACTGCCATTTAAAAAAATGTACACAAAATTGTTCGTTGATGAATATAGTAACTTCACATATAAAGAATACAAACAATTTACATGGGGAACTAAGAAACATGTAGGCAATGAAGTGCTACTTTAAATTTACACAAATAATCACTGAGATTACAGAGTAGTGAAAATCTCAACTAGAAACACAACAGAAGGACAATGTCATTTAAAAACTACATTAAACATGAAATTAACATTGAGATTTCACAGACAATTAAGTTTTAATACTAATACAATGTGTACTTGTATATTCAAAAGCGAGTTGAAAAATTTTGGGAAGTGAAAGTGAAACATAGTTGTGTATAGTAGAAATTAGGTTATTATTTTGCCTACAGAATGTTTTACTCTTATCACAGTATTTTACAAAGGAACTTTATAATTTTTCATTTCCAGGAATTCTTGTACTGAATAGAAACAGTGCTTTGTCAGAAATGCCTTTAGTTTATTTTTAAATATTGGATCTGGAGCAGTTTTTATTTGTTCTGGAATTTTATTGTGTAATACGACACCCAGATGAGTTATATATTTTTGGTATGATGATGTCCTTGAAAAAATTTGATGGATATTAGATTGCCCTCTGGTATAATGAGCATGTATATCATTGTTTCGGATTAATTTGCCTGTTCTTGAGAGGTATTCCCTGGTGAATAGGATTGTTTCTTGAATGAATAGGGATGGGATGCTTAGAACATTAAGTTTTATAAATTGACATTTACAGGATTCCAGCTTTTTGAGGCCACAGATTATCCTCAGTGCTCTTTTTTGTAGTTTAAATATATTTGTGCTGTGAGTTGAATTTCCCCAAAAGATGATTCCATAGCGGAGCAATGAGTGGAACTGCGCATGGTATGCTTGCATTAGTGTAGCGAGACAGGTGTGTGTGTGTGTGTGTGTGTGTGTGTGTGTGTGTGTGTGTGTGTGTGTGTGTGTGTTTTTCCTATAAGCTTAAGCTCCAAAAGGAAATGAAAGCTAGCCAAGCTCTGTACCTTTTGTTTGTGAACCTATCAATGACACAGCACTTCTGCCTTTTCATGAGTCGTCTCCTTTATTCCTAAACAATTCATAATTCTCAACCAGAACTTTCCGTACATTATTATAGATTGTGTCTAACAAGAGACTGTGTCTTCATGAGTATTGACCGGCTTTACTAGAATGACAGGGAGAGAAAGTGCACAATAAACTTAGTATCAGTGCAGACGACAGGGGCTAAAGAGCACTATTGTCTCTGTAATTAAATCAAATCAATCAATCCTAAAGCCTGGGTTTCCCCAGTCTATCGTGTGAGTAACCTCCCCTCTCCTTTCCAACCTTCCCCAATCAATCCCTCTTTCTTACCCGAGGAAAGAACAGACAAATTCTGAAAGCTTCCTAAAAGCAAAATTTGTTATTTCACCTGATGAAGTTAAGTAATGGCCAGTCATTTTGCCACTTCCAATTTAACAACTTTCTAAATTGGATTTTCCTTTTGATACATTAAATATTGTCTAATTTCCAGCTTGGTGCAAACCTTTCAATCTGGTGTCACTTCAGCAGCCTGAAATTCCACTCCATTGCTCTTCTACCAAACAATTTAATTATGGAACAAGTGGATCTGATTTGGAAGCAGGTATCCGAGTGGATACTAGTGTGGATCTTTCCACTTGAGAAAATTCTAACATGGTCAATAAAACGTTAACTTGAAACCTTCCAGTCATTAACCAACAATGCCAACAATTAGACTGTCGAGGTGGTTGACTAGCAGATCAATACCAGTTCATTCCTACATGTAATAGTTTCTAAAAGACAAAAGCTGACACTGTCTTAACTTTTCAACAGTAGGATGGTCTCAACTTACTGAACTTCTGCTCACAAATATGGTTAATTGCCTTGCAAGCATTTACAAAACCCGAGCAGGTAAACTTGGCCCACAATTTTATCTGCTCTTTTGCAATGCCTTCAAGTTAACTTTTTCTTGTAGTTGTAAAATAGTGGTGAGTGATTGAATTCTGTTATTTCCTATGGAATCACATCCTCACTGTCACCTAAGTGGACCGCATCTCCTGCACTTTATCAGAAAGCTGTGCACAGTTGTATCACAGTCCAGTTCTGGAAAACTTTTCTCGTTTTCAGATTTGTACCTACTCACGCAAAACAGTCCTGTTATTTAGGACTGATCTCATTGCTATTGATAAATAATTGATGTTTTTCCTCTTGAGGTTCTCGTGCCACGAATTTTTACTGATTAGAGAAAAGGCTATCCAAATGCTTCTTTCTGCGATTTTTCTGAAACTTTTCCTAGTTTCAGCCAACAGGTGGCAAAGTTCTCCTCAATTTTTTTTAAATTCTCTGTCACTGATGAATAGCAGCAACAAAGAATCAACTTCTCCGACATACCAGCCTTTAGGTAATCTTGAAATCTGAAGTATTTTCCAATATACCTGAGAACTGTACACAATTGCACAATTTGTAATCCTCAATCGGTCATTCTGACAAGTGTTATTGTATGTTGAAACTTCCTAACTAATTACAACTTTTTGCTATGTGAGGACTCATACTCAGAACCTTGCTTTTCGCTGGAAATGCTCTTGTCGACAGCAAGACATTGTCTGTGGAAGGTATAGTTATGGTTTTGGGTCTCAGTGCAGCAGACAGCTTCAATCCGCCAGGAAGTTTCAAAACAGTGCACACTCCAGTGCAAAGTAAGAGTGTCACTGCACCTAAGAAATTTCTCTGCAACATTACTGATTCAGAAGTGCTAGTCTCATCCTAGTGTGGAACACAGTTTTAATCAGCCAGGTGTACACACTGCTGCTGAGTGATAGACCCACTCACGATTTTAGTAACTTTTTCATAACCTTTCACAAACCACATTTACTTTTCAGGAACTTTACACATTAATATGCAATGCCTAATTTTAATGGAAAAGTGTTTCTAGACTGTACTACTGAATGAAGCCTATTCAATGAAGACATCATTCAGGGTAGATACAAAAACAATGAAGCTGCTGCAGTTACTAAAATTTCACTGATGAAAACTGCTCAAGTCATCAGCCGAGTAACAATGTTTTCTTGAAACAAGATTCCAACAATGTTCTTACTCATCATCTTTAGGCAAGGATAATTAGTATGAAACTTGTTAAAATGTTACTGCAACATGGTACTCTTACTTGAATGAAAACCCAAGACTTCATTGGATTAAACACTGAACACCCTTAAAAACACATTAACAGGTTGTTACGTAAGTTCTGTTTATTTACTACTTAGGTCATCTATGAGAGTGATAAACCTAGCGAAATTATAGCCTTTTCAATGACTAAAAATAAAATCAAGTTCTGAATAATTTAATAACATTATATTTAAACAATGATATATGCATATCACTTGATAAGTGAAATTATAAATGAAGTCTGTCATTACAATACTGAATTTATGGGAGCTGGTATGGAATACTAAGGCACACTAATATCTAATATACCTTTCAAACTAATTTCACGTCCTGTAGTGTTGGTGGAAAATTCTGTCAGTGTTGGTACATAAATGCAACCATTATCTTGTTCATACTGTGATTTTGCTACAAAACTGTATAGGAGGACAGGGCAATATTCATGAAATGTGTTCACAGTAACACTAGAATTTGTAGCACTGCTGGTAGAAAGTAGGTCCGCTTCTCTTATGCACTGTAACAAAAGAAGACAATGGTTGTTGTGTAAACACACAAATAAATAGAATAGTATGCTAAAACATGAAGTGACTTGTCCTTAAATTTCAACTTTACCTCTGTTTTCATGCCATTTTGTACTTTTGTAGGTTGATCAGCAACTAATGCAGTTCCTAGAGAATAAGCAGAGACAACGTCAATTAATAAATGATATTTAACACCTAACACAGGTTAAATTTTAAAAACATATATAAACATAGCAATATATTACATTAAAGGTTAAGGGGAGAGGAGAGGAGAGGAGAGGAGGAAGGAAGGAATTTTTTTTATCTTTTACAATGATTTTAAGTGGCATATTCACTAGAATATCGACATACATGTGAAAAATAATACTCAAAGTAGCATGATGTGCAAACCACAATGCAGACTTACATCTGTTTCAACAAAACAGTGCATGAAAAGTGTTGCTGATATTGGAGAATGGCATAAGCACTGATTAAAAATTAAAATGCTGAGACAGTAATTGAAATGTTTATCCAGTTTCAAATACTGCTACTAAGTACCTACAAAGCACACCCAGTGATATAGTAGGATTCACCTTGTTTTAGAGTCTGAAAAGTTGATTCCAAATTTCCCGATATTGTTTCATTGAGTCAGATAGCAAATTAATATTGTAATTATTCTTACACACGTATGAAATATTGAACAACTCCAAAAAAAAAAACCTACCAGATGACTTAAGTCAAACACATATTTTAAAAGATGGCTATGTTCTATATAGGAGCAACAACAAAGAACTGAACTCACAATAAATAGCAATTTTTACAGTTAAAACTACTTTTACTTTTTATGTTTAAACCAAACAAAGCAAAGCGTTTATTTTATATTTCCAGAGTCACTGATAGTGAACAGAGAGAAACTTGATTCCGAATAGCATAAGAGTAAATAATTTCATGTGCTTACCAGCCTTGTTTTTTGTGTTGGAACCGGTTTCAGTGTTGTTGGCAAGCTGTTGAAGCTTTCCTACATTCATCATGCGAAGAAAGCCTTCCAACGATATACTCTCTCCATCACCATACTCGGTAAAAATTTTTTTTATATGATACAAGTTATTATCATCCAAATCCATTCCATGTGCATCCGTGCCTTTTACAGAACTCACGTGAACAGCATGTGACACAGATGCAGCACACAAAAGGCAGACAGTAGCTATCACTTTGACCATTTTTTCTTTCAAAAGTTGAGACAACCTACAACATAATTAAGTAAATAATAATTATTTTCAGTAACACATATGAATAACTAAATATACTTAAATGCTCAAACATAATTAGGCCAACTTACATTTAGTAGAATTTACTTAAAATAATCTGATAAACAAATCTCAAAACACAATGTTTCTGGTACTGATGCGATACAAAAATACATTGTTCTAATAAATCAGCTGCTCAAGAATCTTTCCAATGCAAGATAATTTTCAATAATGCTACAGTAATTGCTAGGGAGTGTACTGCCCTTTCCTTGTTTTAGGAGTATTGGCATTTCTTCCTGCCACAATTCGAGGTAGTGTCCATAAGTCAAAATTCTACTGAAAACAGCAAGGAGGTGCTTCCGATTAAGAGATGAAACACTGCAGCAAATCTGACTGACCAGGGCGCAATACCATGAGCCACTGACTGAGCTGGTCCAAGTTATCATACTTGGAATAGCTTACAGTACACATATGTTTTATGCAAAATCAAATTCAATCTGTTAATCTATAGCTTCACGATGCAGTCAGAATATAGGACTTCTGTTGGCTTAGCTGGTAATTTCACAAAAGAGTTTTGCCACCGTTTTGGCTAATCTCTCTGGCTGGAAATTGGGGTGCCATTTTTCACTACAGAAGTGAATGGACATTCACTGTATCTCAGACATGATCTTTGTAGATTTCCGTACACTGACTGATGAAACTAAACTATTTATTCATCACAGGAACTTGGTCCACATGCTCGACTTCCTCTCCTTGAAAATATTAACTTCAGTCGTTGCTACCTGAAACACTACTAGGTTTCCAGCAGACAGATTAAATCCTAATCCTCACAAGGCTGCTTGGCTATCTCTAAATGCAGTTTGACAATGTGTGTTCCACCAAACAGTAGGCTGTCTCCTAAAATGGCCATCAGATCTTGTTATGTTGTATTAGTGTCTTTGTGTATAGCCTCAGCCATGTGGTCACCACATTTCAGTGTGCTGTAACAGTATTCAAACACAGTTATCTGGTTGTCAGCATTCATTTAGCATTACTGAGCATCCATTTTAGTGGCCTTCATTCAGACACCACTCTCTCTGGTAAACGGGTTAATATAAAAAGTGATTCCTATAATTTAACTCATTCATCACTTCTCTTAAAGCATCACCTTTAGTTATTGGAGAGCATATTGAGAGGTCAGTGGCAGAAATCTTCCCTGTTATAGCACTACAATGTGTCACTTTACTTATATTTAGGAGATTCAAGTTTTCTGATAGAAACAAATGCTCAGTGACTTGACACTGGAGGAGCCCTATAGCACATACTCCCTATTGGCTTCATCAAAGGGAAAAATGTTGTAGGACTTCTTGAGCAAAATCTGTGAGGACTGGACAGTCAATATGTTTGTGAGGGGGTACAAAGACACAGCACACTGTTGTTGCAAGTGTTAGAATAAACACAATTCCAGCCCTCCATCCTTACACAGTGCTCTTAGTCTCTTAATGTGATCAAGTCTGAGGGCTTTAAAACATTCTCTTGCAGACATGTATAGACAGGTTTTTCTTGTAACACGATGTTAAACTCATCCCTAAGAATCCTGTAACCATTCAGATTTTGTTTAAGCATGAGTGTCATCTTCCAGATACATTTATCCTTCCCTTTTTCTCATTCTCATGGCACTGACCCTGCAACAAGAGAGGAAGGAGTGAGCACAACCCACTGTTACTAATGCCTTTACATCAACATTTCCATAATCTACACTGAATATTGTCTGCATTTTCAGATCTTGTGTTTTTTGTTCTACTTTCTTGGTCTTTGATTTACTTTGGTTGCAGCATTACCCTTCTGTGGCGGGATATTTAGCAAAGTCCACAAATTGTAGTTCTCATTAACAATGTGTCAGCATTTTGACCTTGCCTTGAAAGGCTGTGAATCTGCACAGTATAGCATGTCTCCCAAAAGTGGCACTACTCTTCCTGTAAGGGGTCAGGAAATGTCAGTGCCAAGGTGGGTCATATTCAAATGCCACCTTCACTTTGCTGTATGGTGTCATCAGGTCAGCTGATTGCGCTGCAATTTGTCCCACTCAGCTTCCCATTTCAATGGGGAAATTGTCACTGCAGTGCAAATCAATGGTGACTTGTCACTAAGCAATGTATGATAATGCAGAAGGGCATTACAAGAACTCAGAGGCAGAGAAGAGTGTACTCTGTCCTGTGTAAAGGACAAGTAAGTATCCCAACAATAAGAGCATCTGAACAACACTGAGCCCTGGGACAGGTGACAGCAGACATGTCAGTCAATACAAAGAACTTTTTTTTTCGCCCAGGGATGGAGGAAGGGAGGGGGGGGGGGGGGGGGAGGGGGGCAGTGCCAGCAGTATTTTAACCTCTGAGACGGCCAGGTCTAGGGCCAGTGAGGTGGGGTTGTAAGGACAAACTGAGTACCATGTTATGCCTGTGGGCTGAGAAAGCAGTTACATTAATAAGTTGGTGTTAACAGGGAGATTTGAGGAGTGAGATGTACAACTAACAGAACCTACCACTCCTTACAGAGCCTACCATTCCACCTTGAGCCCTTCTCTACTGAGGTAGTCATTTCTGTGTAGGCTATATCCACTTAGCACGGTATCATCAGTTTCATTCAATCAAATACTGATTTTTTTTGTGCTTTATGGTGCAAAACTGCTAAAGTCATAAGTATCCATATCATAACGAAAGAAAAAACAAGTACTAACTAAAAAACCTGAGGTGAAAAAGGCAAAAATTCCAATCAAGCAACTTTAAAAGAGGAGCAGCTAAGGACAAGGACTTCCCCAGGGAAAATTTCTCAAATCATCTCTGAGATGGGGGTCTCCGAGGGGAGGATCCAATTTGCTTCACCATGCCTCTGCAGCAAACAAGAAGACGCGATAGACAGAACACGTGTAATCTATTCAAAAACATCTGACACAGTAGATGGCAAACATAGATGTAAACATAAACAGTTAAAAAATGGGCACCAGATCAGATAGTGTCGCATTGTCAAGGGTTCAGAGCAGTAGGCACAGAGTAGGGCACAGTCACCACTTAATAAATGGCGGTGACTAAAACGACAGTGTCCTACAAGCAACCAGGCTAAAATGACAATGACATCCTCACAACGTGAGGGCCTTGAGGAAATTGATCATGCTACTGGGAGATGTTTAATGCCTCCAAGTTTATTCCCCTGGAGGGAAGACCATTGCTCACTCCAAAGTGATGCTACATGCCGACAGACAGCAACACAAAGATCATCTAAGGGGACAGTATGACTAATAGGCTGATGGATGAGAGTTGCAGCCTTTGCAGCAGCATCAGTAGCCCGGTTCCCTGGCACACTGACGTGACCAGGAACCCACAGGAACAACACACTGGCTCCCCCACAGTAAGCGAGTGGAGGGATTCTTGGAACTGTTGTACAAAAGGGTGGACTGAGTGCAGTGTGTGATGGCTCTGAAGCACTGAGAGAATCTAAGCAGATGGCAATTTTGAAGCCTGTATTGCCAGATGTACTGGGTGGCCTGATAAAGGGCATAGAGCTCCGCAATAAAAATCAAGCACTGGTCAAGAAGCCAATATTGAAAAGGATCATCACCAAGTACAAAGCCACACCCCATACCATCTTGGAACTGTGGCTGGTCTTGGAACTGTTGGTGTAGACAAAGACACTGGCCCCCCAAGGCTCCGTGTGAAGTGCGAGAAACTCAATGAGATACATCATGCCAGGAGCAGTGTTCTTAGGAAACAAATGGAGTCTGAAATGAACACATACCCCTGGCTCGAAGCCAGCGCAGTAAAGAGCTCACATCCATGGGAACATGGCAGGGAGCGTGAAGCAAAGCTGTCGAAGCACTAAACAAAAGCAAACACCGGGAGTCCTCAGAGAAGATGGGCACAGCCCATACTGGCAGTCAAGGGGATCATTAAAACAGAGAGCATAGGATGGGAGACCGGGCATAAAAGACAGACGGCTTGTGTAACGACATCTATAATCCAGTTCTGAATGGACAAGGGACCTGTATAAAAAGAGGAGGACGGTCCGATCTGGTCCCCATTAGGTACCGCATTGAGGGAGCAAGTGCAATGAGACGCCAGGTATGAGATGTGGGAAGACCAACATTTTCCTATCTAACGTGAGTCCCAAGAATTTTGTTCTGTCAACAAATGGGAGAAAGAATGGGCCGAGATGTACGGACGTGGGAAGAAACTCCATGTGCGACCAGAAGTTCATACAGACAGTCTTGTCAGCAGAAAAGCAGAAGTCATTGTTGATGCCCCACGAGTAAAGATGATCAAGACATCACTAAAGACGTAACTCAAGTAGACAGGTGCATTGAGGGCTGCCACAGACTGGAAAGTTATCAGCGAAAAGAGAGCCTGAGGTACCTGGCGGGACACAATCCGTAATAGGGTTAACGACTATGGCAAATAAGACGATCCTGAGCACAGAATCCTGAGGCACTACGTCCTCTTCAATAAAAGTGTCCGACAGAGCTGAGCCCACACATACCTTAAAACAGTCATTTAAAAACTACCTGATAAAAAGGGGTAGATGACCTCAGAGGTTCCACTCATACTTAATACGGAGGATACTCATCCTCTAGAAGGTGTCATACACCTTTTCCAAATCAAAAACACAGCCAAAGTTTGGCACTTTTACAAAAAATTGTTGACAAGTTGACAAGGTGATGAGATGATCAACTGCAGAGTGGTGCCTCTGGAATCCAAGTTGGGCATTAGTGAGGAGATTCTGAGACTCGAGAGAGCACACCACCCGACCATTAATCGTATGTTCCATTACCTTGCAGACCCTACTGGTGAGGGAAACTGGGCAGTAGCTGGAAGGAAGGTGTTTGTCCTTACCAGGCTTAGGTATGGGAATGACAATGGCCTCATGCCAGTGACTGTGAAATGTGCTATCGTTCGAGAGGAGAAAGCGTAGGCCATCAGGAAACCGGTGTTGCACCATCAGAGTGTGAACAGCCCTGCAGTCCTGGAGTGGATGACTGGGACAAAGAGAATGTATGTTTAAGCTCCCTCATAATAAACCAGTATTGTAACATTCATGATTCTGGGAGGACAAAGATATTGTCCTTGTCTCTACCACCTGTTTCAGAGGGAGGAAAGCACGATGGTAGTGGGTAGAACTCTAAATGTCTGCAAAATATCAGCCCAAAGTGTTGGAAATATCAATGTCTACAATGATGTTCGCTATGGTCAGACCGAACCGGGGAATGAACTGTAGCTCCCAAAAGCCAACTGAGATTACTTCAAACAACAGAAGAGGGAGTAAAACTTAAAAGAGCTTTGGAAACAAAGCCAACTAGCTTTCTTGATATCCCTGAAAATATGGCGACACTGCCCACATAGCTCTTTATAATGGATACAGTTCACCATAGTGCGATGGCATTTAAAAACACAGATAGCTCATCTCCGCATGCAGATTGCGTCACAGCATGCTTCAGTCCACCAGGGGATGGGGAAAAAATTGCAGCAAGGAAGAGGTGCACAGTACCAACATTTCGCGGCAGTAAACATATGCAGTAGAGTCCCGTTAATCCGAAGTAATTGGGACCGGACCGTGTTCAGATTACTGATTTGTTCAGATTAGCTGGAATTATGGTGACAAGTTTCTAGAATGAAGTATACCAAGCAGATAAGTAGGTACACCATGGTAACAAATGGGAACAATGGCTCACCCTCACTCCCTGCCCTTGTTGTTGTGCATTGATGAGAGCTTTGTAGTGTCTGATGTCAGTGCACTGCCAGTTGGCTCACAAAACGCTTGGTTATGTTAGTTATCGATCACTGGCACACGTAACAGTTGTATTGTATTCGTTCAGGTGTAGTGGTGTACGTATTTTCATCATGAGTAAACAGAAACATACAACGTCACTCTCAAAGAAAAACTGAAAGCTTTGAAGTGGATAGACGATGGTGAGAATGTATCTAAACTGGCAACAGAACTGAGTGTTAGTTAAGCAACCATTTGTGATTGGAAGAAGAACCGGGTGAAACTTGAACAGTCCAACAAATTTACAATGCTGACGAGATTGGCCTTCATTTTAGGGCACTACCACCAAAAATCCTGGCATCAAAAGCAGAAGACCATGCTCCTGATTATAAAATGTTCAAAGATTGTGTGACTTTATTAGCATGCAGCAACACTGCTGGTAATCACAAGTTGCCTTTAATGCTGATTGGCAAATCTGCTAGGCCCAGAGCTTTTAAAAACTGCAACATTAAGTCCCTGCCCGTATATTATCGCAACCAGAGAAAAGCAAGGATGGACAGTAAGCTGTTCAAAGAATGGTTTCACAGCCAGTTTGTTCCCTCTGTTCAACGGTTAAGGAAAATCATTTGTCTCCCCATGTAATCCTTTTGATTGATAACACGCCAACTCACCCAAGCACTGAGGAATTATGTGATGGAGAAATTGTGGCGAGGTTTTTGCCACCGAATGTTACACCACTTCTACAGCCGATGGACCAGGGCATACTGTGAACATTAAAACTGATTTACAGAAAACAATTTTTAAGCACGCTGATCCAAGACGATAGCATTCCTTTAGTGGACAAAATAAAAAAGACCAATGTGAAGGACGTTGTTTATTGGGCCGCTGAGGCATGGCAGAATATTTCAGAAAATACACTGAGAAAATTGTGGAGAAAACTGAAGGTATCTCTTGAATTTCAGGACAACCTAGTTGAAAATGAAGAGGAAAGTCTACTACAAATGATACAGACAATCCCTGGATGTGAAGAAGCTAGATGTAGATGAGTGGATGGCAGTAGATGGGGCATGTGTGGAGAACTTTACTAACGCTGATTTAGTTGCTGCTGTGACTCAAGACCAGGAAGTGGACTGCTGTGATGGAAGTGACAATGAGCCTGAAAGCGACAAAGGAGAGCTGGTGTCACATAGTGACGCAGCAGAAGTCCTTGACCTCGCGTTATGTTATTTGGAGCAACAGCCCACTGCTACACCTGCCGATTTGATGTTTATGAGACGATGGCACAACTATGCATCGTATAACAGGCTGTCTTCATTATGCCAAAAAACAATGACTGAGTTTTTGTTATCTAAAAAGTAGGGATAAAATGTCCGCTGTAAGTTTGACAGCTTTTCTTCCATTGTTATGCATTATTTAAACCTAATGTTTTCTTGCCAATTTTTCTAATACATGTTTACTGTACTGTGTAAATTAAAATAGTGTGTATGTACAGCAGCTTCCTGCAAAGTTTTCCACTTTTCATGTTCGGAATAGCCGAATGTTCGGAATAGCCGAATGTTCAGATTACTGGGACTCTGCTGTAGTTTGTAAGGTATTCTGCCTGGTCATCAATGCAGGGGAAATGGTGTTCAGCAAAAGTGGTCAGTGAGGTGTAGAGCTGCCAGTCAGCGTTGGAAAGCTGCCAGTCAGCGTTGGAAAGCTGCCAGTTGAGTGGACGCACAGATGGGACAGGCGTTAGCAAATGAATGACACAGGGGAAATGCTCGCTTGAAAGTGCATGTCATGTTGAGGTACTTAACTCTTTAAATGACAATCTTGACCTCTCACAATATTGATTTCTAGTATCCATTGTACACTCACCAAAAGACTAATGCGTAAAAATGGTGGTGTTCCTCTTATCATTCACTGGCTAGCCGGTTGAGTGTGCTTATCTCTGTAGCATGGTATTTTGTCATCAAATGGCACATATACAATGGATCCCTGAAGAATTGTGAACTGGTGGATTGCACATACTTTTCTTGTATAACATATGAGGCAAAACTTTCCTTCAAGTTTTGCCAGCTCAGTTTTATGAGAACAGGTGCTTTTACACTGATTTACATAAAAACGAAGTAATATTTTAGGCACTCGGTTGCTTATGAGTAACATCCTGTAATTTGTAAACTTAAAACAAATAAACTTATACAAATACTCCATTACATTACTTAACAAAAAAAGCTGAAACAATTATTTCTCAAAATAATGATGTGTGCCAAATAATGGGTTAAAGCTGTTGCATTAATTCAGGTTGAGCACAAACACACAAATACAGAAATACAGAAGGAAACTGGCCATGGCTTCATTGAGGGAACCATCCAGGTATGTTCCTCACACGATTTATGGAAACCATGGAAACTCTTAAATCACGATGGCTGGGTGGAGAATTGAACCTCTGACTTCCCAAATACAAAACCAGTACATTAAGCACTTTATCACTGCATTTGATGACTATCCTCATGTTCTCTTTGTAGACTGTACAGCAACCTTCACAGCAAATGTGCTCTGTGAGCAGATGGCGGGTGCAGGCTTGCAAGCAGCGAATATTGTACCCCATCGACCATTACAGGTAATAGGGTCGGGAGCTGTGTGGAGATTTGTGTAAATGATGGAAGGATGGAGCGATTGATAGGGTTAACGGGGCAAACTATGAGGTCATCATTCTCTTAATCCTTTATGTGTCAAGCTGGGAATAGTTCCCAAAGGGGGAGTACACAAAAGACAAATCCCAATGGACTCAACTGTGTCCAATAATTGAGAAAGCCAAGAGATAGAAGCAAGTAGAAGTGATAGAGGGGTAAAAGGGTGAAGGTGGGAAAGTTGCCCCACCCAGAAAGCAGCTTGAGACCACAAGGACATGTCATGTGACTGGAGATACTCCCTCTGAATCCAACTGGTGCTTCCACATCTTTCATTACGACAAGAAAACTATCTACACAGACAAGATAAAATCCCTGGAAAGAGAACAATGATAACAGGTCTGTCAACCAATGTGAGATGTAAAAGAAAAAGAAGAATTAAAAAGGGGGGAAGGGCAGAAGCCAAGCCGGACCACTAAGCAAGGGCAGCTCTGGTTGGAGCAAGTGATTTGCCCCCCCCCCCCCCCCAAATGCCACAAGCAGCTGACAACGCTAATGTGGTCTGTGTCACGGAGACGAGTAAAAACTACTTTCTCCAGTAAAACATAAATACGAAATCAACTGCTTTGGCATTGTCTGCTAGCACCACAGGTAGCATGTCAGCAAGTTTAAGGTTTCACTGTAAGCTTGCCAAATTATGGCAGTCCAATATGGGCCTCTGTGAGAGGGGCACCACACTGACATTGGAGTGGATCCTCATGTTGGAGAGTGTGGCCATTAGTCAGCCAAGTGTGGCCAATGTGAAGCCAACAGAGGACAGTAGATTCCCTTTGAGAAGCATGAATGGAAGACTGCCACATGGTCATGGTCATCTTTATGGTTCACAGTTTATTCGGCGAAACCATGGCACACCAATACACATTCCATGACGCAAACAACTGTCGGTGTAGAATTGACCGAAAGTCTAGTTCTGGTACCCCCATCTCCAAAGTTCGAATCCTGGCAGCCAACTTGGCCAACCAGTCAGCTTGTTCATTCCCTGGGATCCCAATTTGACCAGGGATCCATACAAATATGACCAACTGTCCAGCATGATGGAGGTCATGCAGGAGATCCCGGATAGTCACAACCAATGGGTGTCGAGGGTAGCACTGATTGACTGCCTGAAGACTGTTCAGAAGAGCCACTGCTGATTAAAGAACAACTCGCCAGTACAAGAACAAAGGTGGCCAAGGGCTGGCTAAGGGATCGAACAATGGTCACCAATTCTGCAATGAATACACTGCATCCATTCGGCAGGGAGTGTAGTTCACTGTATCTTGCACGTCTGTAGGCAAAACTGGTTCGTCCATCGATCAAAGAGCCATCAGTGTATACCACACCTGAGTCTGGAAATGCATCAAGGACATCCAGAAACAGGTGGCAAATAACCATAGGGTCTATTGAGTCTTTCAGTGCAAAGGTGAGGTTGAGGCAGACCCAACGACAGGGTACACACCATGGAGGCATACATGATTACTCCTTGACAAGATGTGACAATGAGGGAAGTATGACACTGTATGCAAACTACAATCGTGACTCCAGTACTTGGCTTCTGTTGTGGGAGGTGGATCTCCCTACCACAAAAAAATGGTATTTTGTTTGGATGCTTGAGCAGCAGTTCTTGGCACCTAATCTGTAGTGGAGGGACACCAGCCTCTGCGAGGAGACTGTTCACAGGGCCGGTCTGAAAGGCACCTGTCACAAGTCTGACCCCACAATGGTGTATTGAGTCCAGCATCTGTAATGCTGAAGGTGATGCTGAGCTATGTGCCAGGCTCCCACAATCAAGACATAACAGCATCAGAGTTTTGTTGGGTCACAAAAGTGTAGAGTGGTCTGCACCCCAGCTGGTGTTACTGAGACAGCAAAAGATTATTAAGGTGTGACCAACACATTTGCTTAAGTTGGCAATGGTGGGGAAGCCATTTCAAATGAGCATCAAAGACCAATCCCAAAAAACTTAACTTAACCACATTGAACATTTGGTCCTCGACGTAGAGTTCTGGTAGGTAATGACAGTGACAGAAATGCTTGACACATGTCTCGATGTGGGGAGAAGCCATAGGTGAGGGGGCAGGACTGTGCCTTTCATGTGGCAGCTTGCAGTTGGCAGTTAGCAACAAGAACAGTTGAGGAGCAATAGTAGATGCAAAAGTTGTCAGGATAGAGGGAGAGTGACGCTGAAGATCCTACAATTGCAGCTAGACCACTGACAGCTATTAGCAAAAGAGGCATACTCAATACAGAGCCCTGTGGGACCCCTTTCTCTTGTATCAGGAGAGTACTGTGGGAAGCACTACATTTGACCTGGAACATATGGTGAGACAAGAAGTCCCACACAAAAATCGGGAGTTGGCCCTGGAGACCCCACTCATGGATGGTAGTGAGGATGAGGTGACACCATGTGGTGTAGCAAGCCCTATACAAGTGAAAAAAGATAGTGTTCAGATGTTGGTGCCGGGCAAAAGCTTACCGAATAGCGAACTCCACACACATCAAATTGTCAACAGCAGAACGGCTTTGGCAAAAACTTCCCTAGGACAGAGCCATAAGATCCCAAGACTACAGGTATGAACCGTAGTCAGTTCACTGTATGATCGAGCAATTTGCAGAAAATATTAGTGAGGCTAACTGGGTGATAGCTGTCCATCTCACGGTGGTGTCTACCTTGTTTCAGTGCCCGGATGATCACATTTTCTAGCCACTGAGATGGGAACTCGCCCTTGCCCCAGATAGGATGAAAATGGCACTGTTACATGTTAAAGAATTTGGCTGTGGATGTGGCATTGCCCTGGAGCCATGTCAGGGCAAAGGGTGAAGGGCTACAGCACTCAGGAATTCCCACTCTCTGAACAGAGCATTATAAGGTTCCAGATGACATGTAGCAAATTGGAAAGGAGTCTCTCTGCCTGCTGTTTGAGGACACGAAATGCAGGCTGATAATTCTCAGGTGCGGAGGCTCAAGCATAATGAAAAGCAAACTGTTCGTCAACAGTGTCTGGATCAGTGTAGGCATCGGTATTCACAGAGATACCACGCACACCATTATATCCCATAATGGAATGGCCAAATCTTTGACATTTGAAGAATCATACTGGGTTAGGAACAAACGGGCAAACCTTAAGGAGGATATAGCCTGCAAGGACATATTCATATAATTCTGGAGTACTAAACGTTAGAATAAATGTTTCAGGTTTTTTTCCAATGCGCCACTGACTCTCTTCACATAGTTCTGCACTTCTGTGACACCCATATTTTTCCATTCTTCACATAACTCTGTGGGGTCCATTCCATTATATTGGAAAAGGTAACCACGCCTTTACTAAAGTTGAGGGTGTTATGCAACTCAGCCTCGACTGGGTAGTCACCTAAGGCCTTACATCCCAAATGCTGAAGATACTTGTTGGTAGCAGTTTCAACTAGTAGTGTTCCATTAAGAAGTCATTTTACACTTTTGAGGGACCCAGCAATCTTCCAATGCCTTGTGAATACAGAAAGGAGACACCTTCTCAAAGTTTCCCCCATTCTCTTGATTACAATCAAAGTGTTATACAACACTAACACCCTGTTACCATAATTCTGAGACTTCTCCTTGGGAGGACTGATCAACCGATCTCTCTTTTATGAGTGGGTGTAGGTACTACCTGACGGTACATCCATTCCGTCACGAGTAGCAGTTTGGCGAGACTGTTCCACAAGGATCCCACGAGACGCTAAGGAAACATCCAATAGCCCAGGTTGGTTGGTTTGTTTGTTTGTTTGTTTGCTTAAAAGGGAGGAAAGGGACCAAACTGCTTGGTCATCGGTCCCTTGGTCCTATTGTAACAATTCCACAAGGGAGAGAATAAAACAAACTAGACATACAGCACAATACTGAGATGAAGGAAAAACCACAAGAATGACAGAAGAGCAATGAACACTACAAGGAACAAAAGAGGACAAGAAAAACACAGAGAGACCCAAGAAACAGGTAGAAGAGAGTAAAATAGGAGAGCAGATTACCGTGGAAGGCTGGTCATGAAAATAAAAGGATAAACCAGTCACTCTGCAACACATTAAAACATTCATTCTAAGAGCACTAAGATGGAGGACACTAAGGGACAAAGGACATGCACTAAAACATAGATCATGACAAAACCCACCCTCATGTATAAAGTGTACAACCAAATCAACCAATGAGGTGTTGTCTGCTAAAATTAATCATAACGAGTCTAGTAACCGAAGATGATGTCTCAGGGCAGCCAAACTAGGACAGCGCAAAAGAATATGGACCACTGTCAACTGGGCTCTGCACCGACACTGAGGTGGGTCTTCCCGGTGCAGGAGGTAGCCATGGGTCGTCCAAGCATGGCTAATGCAGAGCCCGCAGAGAACCACAGAGTTCCTGCGAGAAGCCCACGGGGAGGACATCCACACATTCGTAGTCTCCTTAATGGCACACAGTTTGCTGTGCATACTGAGACTATGCCATTGTGTCTCCCAAAGTCAAAAAACCTTGTGGTGAAATAATGAACGCAGTCAGTTATTGGAATGCCGGTCTCCAAAAGCAGTTTCCATGTAGCCTGTTTGGCCAGCCTGTCAGTGAGTTCCTTGCCTTGGATTCCGAAGTGACCTGGGGTCCACACAAATGCCACTGAAGTACTGGACCGTTCCAGGGCATAAATGGACTCCTGGATGGTCACTACCAAAGGATGACGAGGGTAGCACTGGTTGATAGCTTGTAGGCTGCTCAAGGAGTCAGTACACAGAATAAATGACTTCCCAGGGCACAAATGGATGTGCTCAAGAGCATGAGATATAGCCACCAGCCCTGCAGTGAAACACTGCAGCCATCAGACAAGGAATGCTGTTCAATATGGCCTCTGTAAACGTAGGCGAAGTCAATGTGACTATCAGCCATCAAAACGTTGGTGTAAACCACTTCAGAGCCCCGGAACACGTCAGAATCGAGAGGAAGTGGCAGCGGAGAGCTGCGGGAGAAACTGAGTCATTAGGGCCATGTGAAAGGTCCAGGCAAAGCTTCGGCCGAGGTTTACACCCTGGAGGTGTACATGAATGGACCTCTAGCAGAGGTGGTAAAGGGAAAGACTCCAGTTCAGACAGAAGCGATCGGACGCGAACCGCAAGCTTAAGCCCTGACCTGGGCTGCCAATGCGAGAGATGGACCACAGTGGTTGGGAAAACGAGACAGTAATTCAGATGTGCACGAGAACTACGAATGTGAGCAACATAACTGGCGAGCAGTTGTACACGCCTAACCTTCAATGGAGGGACTCCGACCTCCACCACAACACTGGTCACCAGACTCACCCTAAAAGCTCCTGTTGCTAGTCAAATGCCACAGTGGTGCAGTGCGTCGAGTAAACGCAACGCTGAGGGCACCGCTGAACCATAAACCAGACTCCCACAGTAAAGGTGGGATTGAACAAGGGCTCTGTAGAGCTGCAGCAATGTAGAGCAATCTGCATCCCAGTTGGTGTTGCTCAGGCAGCAGAGGGCACTGATGTGGTGGCAGCACTTCCTCTTACGCTGACAAAGGTGAGGAAGCCAAGTCAATCAGGCGTCAAAAACTAGTCCTAAGAATTTATATGTCTCTACTACAGTGAGTGGATCATCATTAAGGTACAGTACGGGTTCCAGATGAACGGCACGACGCCGACAAAAGTGCATAACACACGACTTTGCGGCTGAAAACTGGAAGTCGTGGGCTACAGCCCATGACTGCGCCTTGTGGATGGCTCCCTGTAGGCACCGCTCACCAACACCAGTACTGGAGCAGCAGTACAAAATGCAGTTGTCCTCTGCATACAGAGAAGGTGAGATGGACGGCCCTACAGCTGCTGCTAAGCCATTAGTGGCCACTAAAAATAGAGATACACTAAATACAGAGCCCTGCAGGACCCCATTCCCCTGGATATGGGGGAAACTACGGGAGACACCAGCCTGGACATGGAAAGTAGGGAGTGACAGAAAATTTTTGGATAAAAATCGGGAGCAGGCCCTGGAGACCCCACTCATATGATGTGGCAAGAATATGACTTCTCCAGGTCATGTTGTAAGCTTTTCATAAATCAAAAAAGACAGCAACACAGTGTTGGCGTCTGGAAAAAGCTGTTCGGATGGCAGACTCGAGGGACACAAGACTATCAGTGGTAGCACAACCCTGACGGAAACCGCCCTAGCATGGAGAAGGTAGGCCACATGACTCCAGGATCCAACACAACTGCCGACACACTATATGTTCTAGCAGCTTACAAAGAATGTTGGAGAGGAAGATGGTCTGATAGCTATCCACATCAAGTGGGTTTTTACTGGGTTTGAGCACTGGACTTGATTTTACTCTCCCACCATTGCGATGGAAAGACGCCATCACACCAGATCTGGTTGAAGATGATGAGGAGATGTCGCTTGCAGTCTGGATGAGAGATGTTTAATCACCTGACTGTAGATCTGATCTGGCCCAGGAGCTGTGTTGGGGCAATCTGCAAGGGGGCTGAGGAGCTCCCACTCTGTAAATGGGGCGTTATGGGGTTCACTGTGGCGTGCAGTGAATGTGAGGACTTTCCCTTCCATCTGCCATTTGTGAGTGTGGAAGGCTGGGGGTAATTCTCCGACACAGAGGCTCGAGCATAGTGCTCAGCAAAGTGATCGGCAATCGTGTTTGCGTCAGTAGATAACACACCATCGATGGTAACGCCGGGGACATCTGTTGGGGTCTGGTACCCAAAAAACAAGTTTGATCTTTTTCCAGACTTGGAAAGGTGACATATGGCACCCAATGGTCAAGACTTACCTCACCCAAGACTCCTGTTTCCATCTTTTAATAAGCTCGCGAATGCAGACACAGAGCCGATTAAAACCTATTAGGTGCTCCAGATGTGGGTGCCGCTTACGCCGCTGTAGAGCCCACCTATGCTCTTTAATGGCCTCAGCAATTTCCGGTGACCACAAAGGTACTGTCTTTCGCCGGGGGTGCCCTAAGGAACAAGGGATCACAAATTTAGCCGCAGAAACGATCGTTCTAGTGACTTGCTCAACCATCACATCAATGGTACCATGTGGGGGAGAGTCAACAGTGACAGCAGAGGTGAAAGCTTACCAGTCTGCCTTGTTTAGAGCCCATCTTGGTAGGCGTCCATGGGCACAACGCCGGGGGAGTGACAGGAAGATCAGGAAGTGGTCACTACCACACTAGTCATCATGGACTCTCCAGTGGACAGATGGGAGAAGTCCTGGGCTACAAAGTGATAAATCAATGGCCAAATAAGTGCCATGAACCACATTGAACCAGGTCGAGCTGAGACAGTAAATTTTCGACCTACCTCGGCCAGTAAGCATGGTGCCACCCTTCAAGGGGTTAAGGGGCGTCAAAATCTCCCAAAAGGAGGAAAGGTTTAGGGAGTTGATGAATCAGTGCAACCAAGACGTTCAAGAGTACCATACCATTTGGAGGAAGATACACATTGCAGATAGTTATTTCCTGCGTTGTCCTTATCCTGACAGCCACAGTTTCAAAAGGAGCATGAAGGGGGACAGGTTCACTACATACCGAGTTCACAACATAAACGCAAACTCCACGTGACACACTATTATATTCGCTATGGTTCTTGTAATATCTCCTATAGCCACAGAGAGTAGGGGTCCGCACTGCCGGGAACCAGGTTTCCTGGAGGGCAATGCAGAAAACAGCTCCCGTAGCTCAGTCAGGTGGTGGAGAAAATTGCAGCAATTCCATTGGAGGATGACGTTATTGTGAGGCACGGAAGAAATGAAATGCTCAATGAGGTAGTTTACGCCTCATGGGTCAACTGCTCCCACCGACTTAGTTCCTGAGCAGTCTATATCCATTGTGTCTGAGGGTCCAGCGAGATCTGGGTCCTCAGCGGACACCAGAATCTGCACCTCATCCTCAGATGCAAAGAAAGCTTGTAGGTGTATCGGTGGTGTGTGTGCCACTGCAATTTGCTTGTTCTTAGGGGTCTTCTTTTTGGATTTCTCTCACTGCTCCTTGGGTTTCTCTGGCTGGTAGGGCTTCTTTGATTCAGTCTCCGGGACTGAGGAGGATCGCGACACCCTACAACCAGCTGCTTTTGGGCACTTCAGTCATTGGCGGGTGTCACTGGTAGAAAGCTGGGAAGGGAGGGACCCAAGGGACCTCTTCCTAGCGACAGGAGCCGAAGAAGACTTACACTTCTCTGGGTGAGAAGTGAGGACTAAGGTCCCAGATGGTTGGGGGGGGGGGGGGGGGGGGGGAGAGGGAGGGAGTGCTCCCAAGGCAGGCGGTGCGGGAGCTACAAGGAGTGAAGTGCCCTCCACGATCAAGGGGGCAGGCGTAGTCTTACGGCTCTCAGAGCCAAATGAAATTGACTGAACGGATGGGACCAGAACTGTTCTCGTAGTGGCGGCGTAAGATGATGTCAGAGGTACTGGATGTAGCTGGTCAAATTTCCTCTTAGTCTCAGTGTTGGTCAGTTGGTCCAGAGTCTTGTATTTCATGATTTTCCATTCCTTCTGGCAAATCCTGCAGTCTGGTGAACAAGGGGAATGGTGCTCTACCCAGCTGACACAGATGGGAGGCAGGACCACATTAAGTATTAGGATGTGAGGGGCATCCACAGTAGTGACATATGATGCTGGAATTAGAGTGGGAAGGCATATGCCTGAACTTCCAGCACTTTAAGCACCACATCGTAAGAGGGATATATGGCTGGACATCACACCGGTATACCATCACCTTGACCTTCTCGGGTAATGTGTCACCCTAGAAGGCCAAGATGAAGGCACCGGTGGCTACCTGATTATCCTTTGGACCCCTATGTACGTGCTGGACTCCTCATCGCTCTAAGTTGGCGCGCAGCTTGTCATCAGGATGCTTTTTTTATCAAGACAGACCCCAATCGCATTTTGGAGAATCCCTCCACCTCCCCAAACTTGTCCTCTAAATGCTCCACAAAAAGCCGAGGCTTCGTCGACATGAAGGATGCCCCATCAGTTGTCGTACATACGAGGTACTGAGGTGAGTAAGATCTGCTGTCGTATCTAGTGTAGTGTTGGCAGAAGAGCCAACACTGTGTTGCTAGAGGAGGCCGAAATGCACGCGTTTAATTACACGCTGACTGGCGTGAGGTCTGGAACAGTTAAGGGAATTAATAGTAGCAAATAAAGTACGTAGTTGATATAATACTTAACTTTAATCCACAATTTTAGAACATCTCCCGTTACAGTACATGCTTCACAATATTAATTATCAAATGCTATGGCGCCTTGCTAGGTCGTAGCAAATGACGTAGATGAAGGCTATGCTAACTATCGTCTCGGCAAATGAGAGCATATTTGTCAGTGATCCATCTCTGGCTAAGTCGGCTGTACAACTGGGGCGAGTGCTAGTACGTCTCTCTAGACCTGCCGTGTGGCGGCGCTCGGTCTGCAATCACTGACAGTGGTGACACGCGGGTCCGACGCATACTAATGGACCGCGGCCGATTTAAAGGCTACCACCTAGCAAGTGTGGTGTCTGGCGGTGACACCACACCTAGCATGGCCTTCTCCCATTGTGTGGCCAGGGAAGGGAACGAATTGGGGTCCTACTTCTTCACATTGTAGTTAGACATCATCCACTTAGAGACTGCTGGTGTTGGGACACCAGCAAGAGATGACATAGTACACTTCATTGTGTATCATCTGCCCTAATGCCACTGACCAGGGGGCCTCCCCACGGGCGCCACCCAGCCGCAGCAAAGGCCACCTGGCAGGATAGCCACTGCCGGGAGCCCCGATGCCCCAGGGTGACAGGCATCTACTCCTTGGAATACATGGGGGCTTAACGACACATGCGTCAGCAGAACGATCCCTGTGTAGTCAGGGGGCTACAACCAACAGGGTACCGGGCAGCCCCACCACAATAGACTGATTACCGTGCTGTGTATCAGGTGCAAACAAGTCCATTATCATCATCAGTGCAGAAAACGATACTGCGCAGTGGATGGAGGAAAATGCACCCAGGGGGGTGACCTCGCCCAACAGCTGGAGAATGAGCGGAAGTTCAGATCCATGTCGATGAAGGATGTGTGAGGTATCAGTGCATGAGGGACACAATGCACCATGTAAGGCGCCCTTCCCCAATTGGCTCGCTCTTTGGGAAAATTTGGAAAACTGGAGGTCAAACCCTACAGGGGACCATCACTTAAAGGCCAAAACGTGTGAGACTCCTTTTAGTCACCTCTTATGACAGGCAGGAACACCTTGGGCCTATTCTAACCCCCAGACCTGCAGGGAGGCCATCAGGCCAGGCAGAGCCCTGCATGCCTGAGCAAGCCTTACACAATTGGAGGATGGCAGGTGCCCAAGAGGTTGTCCACTGGAGGTTGTTTTACCTCAACAGTCATTCACCTCATCAGCACATACCACTCTTTGATGCAGATACAAGTGTTTACATATATTTAGTAAACAGCAGTACTATTATTGTCTAGTGCATGTTAAAAGTACCAAATATAACAACAGTCATAAGTAATTCAAAAGGGAAAGTCAGTCCTGCAGTATCATTTTGAGATAAACAATACCTTCAGCGAGTACTAACTTTTAATACTGCTGCAAGGTGTAAATGAAAGCATGTAAATTGTACCATTTAAAGTCACATCTATCAATAATTTGTTTATCAGACTACCAAGTGCTTCAATTTAACTCATTAAGGTCTACCACTGAATCTTTGTACTTTATCAAAGTATCCCATTTTCGTGCATCTGCCTGGCTATGTTGTCACTACACACATAATCTGACATGAAAACTAACATGACTATCAATTCACTGGCATACACTACCAAAGGAAATAGAATTTTTTGGAACACTGGCCTTAGAAAATCAGCGATCGATAAAACTGTATTAAAATTATTTCAACAAAATAGTTTGGATTGCATGTAAGTTGTATACATCACATTTGGTGACTGGTTTCAGACTTTTTTTTTTGACAATCATCAGGCTATTTTTTTACTCTGGATAAAAGAGTATTACATATTGTAAGTGATCGAGGAATGAATACAATCATAGAAGAGAGAAATAAAAAAAAAAATAAAAAAAAAAAAAAAAAAAATGACTGACATACCCTTGGCATGGAGCAGGCTGCTCTGGAGGCATGTAGAACACAGTCAAGTAGAGCTTAGGCACTTGTGGTTTTATAGCGAAAGCTCTGCCCACCACTTCCTGCATAATGTCAAAATAGTCAATCATAGACAACCATTACTGTTAGCTGTGAGAGCTCTTTGTAAACATATATTATTATAAGTTAAGTCATAGAAAAAACAGTTAGGGATATTATGAATGTATATAAAAGATATGCATTATAAACTGTTCTAAAATAGAGCATAATGTCTTGCCCAACAACACTGGCTCAAATCAATATATGCTGCTTTCTACAGGTGCTTCTATCAATGAGAGTGTGGCAGAGATGGTTGATAGGATGCCAACTGGTTACCAGGGCAATGAATGTGAGCTGTTAAGTTCCGCCATGAGCCAAAGATGATGTGGCATCCAGTCAGGAGTGATGTGGGAGTCAATGAGTACTGCTTTCAGTGGAGTTATCTGCAGTTGTCTTTTACATATATGTAAGTTTTTAGTTGCCTGTTGTACAATTGTCATAAAATAGTTGTAAAATTATCATTTACAATGCCACACCATTTCTTTTTGTACAAATTCAATGACCACAACATATCTAAAATATGGATTACAAAATGCAGCACACATTTTGCGCAGATGAGCAACAACATGTATATCGAGGTTGCTATCGTTATTAATTTAAAGGGAGCAACCATGGTGATAACAGTAGTATCACAGTGTTAATGAACAAACTGTGTGCATACATTAAGAACTATATTCATGCTAAATAAACGTATTAGCTGATAATTAGTTGGCATCCTATCAACTATCTCTGTCACATTCACATGGATACAAGCACCTGTGGGGGGGGGGGGGGGGGCGGCTACATTGAATAAGCCAGTGTCATTGGGCGAGACATGATACTCTATTTAAGAGAAGTTTATAATGCATGTCTCGATGGGTTTCTCTATGACTTTAACTTGTAATAATATATGTTTACAAACTGCTCACACAGATTAAGGTAATGGTTCTCTACGATTAGCTATTGGTGGTGATATGCTGGAGGCAGTTGGCTGAGCTTTCGCTATAAAACCATGAGTGACTGAGTTCCTCAGCAGTGTTTCATATGCCTCAAGAGCAGCCTGTTCCACTCTGCTCCTGCTGTCAACAAGGGTATACCAGACATTTATTTTATGTAATTTTACTTCTATGATTGTATTAATTCCTTGATCATTTATAATATGAAATACCCTCGTTTACAGAGTACAGAAATGGTCTGATAAAAGACAAAAACAGATCACCAAACAAAATATAAGCAATTTACATGTGATCTAGACTGTTCATTGAATATTTAATATAAAGGAAATAGTGCGAAACCTTTAACACAGATTGTGTGTGGACAAACGACCCACACATGTATACAATACAATACTGAAAAATAAATACATAATTTACATCATTGCGAGGTTATAAAATTACCACAGAGATTGTAAATTGTTACTGTTTCGCATTAAACCACTGTTGAAGTTCTAAGTAATCGAAAAAACTCATGTACGACATGAACATTTTATCAGTTTTAAAGGCAACTAATTAAAGAAACAAGAATTTATAAGTAAGTGGAAAGGAGTGGTAACTATGGTACACATGTTAAGAAGTGTGAAACTTGTCAATTGTATCTTTCACCAAGCCCAGAACGTCTTTTATTTTGTCATTGGTATGAAAAATCGGCTGAATGCCTGCCCGACCTAGAATTTTGCCCAGAAGTTCTGTGACCCCTTGTATGTATGGTAGCAGATGGTGTTCCGTGCTTCGTTCTGCATTTCCCTGTGGCCCCCCTCCTTTGGCGCCATAGCTTTATGAATCATCCTCATGTCACAGCCATTAGCTCCAAAAATGGACCTGATGTTCTGTAGTTCAGCTTTGAGATTGTATTCAGCACTGATCTTGTAGGCTCTCTTAGTTAAAGTTTTCAGTACCAATTTCTTTTGCGTAGGATGGCGGTGGGCGGATGCATGCAGGTACCTGTGTGTAGGTGGGCTTCCTATAAACTCTGTGTCCAAGCCTGCCATCAGGCTTACGGTAAACTTCCATAACGAGCAAAGGCAGTACCCCATTCTTTACTATCTCCATAGTGAAGTGAATTTTGCTGTGCTGCTCATTGAGATGGTGGTGGAAGTTCTGAAGCTCTTTTTCTCCGTGTGGCCAGATGACAAAGGTGTCAACATAGCATCGTAGCCAGCAATCTGGGCGTAATGGTGAGGACTGAAGTGCTGTTTCTTTGAACGCTTGCATAAAACTGTCTGCTGCGACAGGCAATAGAGGGGAACCCATAGCTACACTGTTCGTCTGCTCACATAAATCCCCTTTCCACCTAAAAAGGTGGTCATCAAACAGTGATGCACTAGCTCACAGATATCCTTCCACCACCATCCAATGCAAAAGAAATCAGCCCTGCAAACTTTAACTAAGAGAGCCTACAGGATCAGTGAACAAAATCTCAAAGCTAAACTACAAAACCTCAGGTCCATTTTTGGAACTAAAGGCTACGACATGAGGATGATACATAAAATTATGGCACCAAAGGAGGAAGGCAACAGGGAAATGCAGACCAAAGCACAGAAAACCGTCCTGCTACCATACGTACAAGGGGTCACAAAACGTCTGGGCAAAATTCTCCATTGGGCAAGTATTAAGCTGATTTTTCATAGCAACAACAAAATAAAGGACATTCTGGGCTCGACAAAAGATACAATTGACAAGTTTCATGCCACCGGAGTATGTGAAATCAGGTAGAAATGTGGACTGGTGTATGTAGGTGAGACAGGGTGTCCAATAAGCACAAGGTTTTCTGAACATGAGACATATATCCATCTCAAACAATACAACAAATCAGCAGTGGCAGAACACCAGGAACAGTGTAGGATGAAGATTGAATTTCGAGAGGCCCATGTACTGGTGAAACAGCGGTTTAGTTTTAGGAGGAAGCTCAGAGAGGCTATAGAAATAGCCAAGCAACCCAACAACATGAATAGAGAAAACTAGTACAGAGTCCCCAGCGTCTTGGCTGCCAGCAGTGATAATTTTGCAGGACAGCTCTCGCAAAGCAACAGGCACACGGTTGGCCACAGTGGCAGAGGGAAACAGCGTGCTGATGCACCCTAGTCGATACTAGGCAGTTAGTAAACAGCGTCAAACTGCAGTCAACGCTCAATGTCCTATTCACCGATTTCCACCAACAGCAAGCAATAAAGGATACTCCGATAGAAAACACCTATTTCTGCCAATGACAACACGCAATGCAAAGCCCAAGAAAAGATCATCCTAATATCCTTCCTCCTCACCCTCATATCCAATGACAGCAATCCTGCATAGTATATAAGTAACCAAACTAATACCCATTCAGCAGTTAGCAATACACCCTGAGGAAGCTGTCTTGCAACAGTAGCTGAAACCTCAGAATTTTATAGTTGACAATCTGGTCACAAACCCAGAGGAATTTTATTGACAGGATCAACCAATTTTGCAGAGAGCATTGTGTGCAGATCATTGTATTGAGGTAAGAAGACTGCAAGAGGAAATTCTGAGATCACTGGCTGAGATCAAGCCATGAGATGTTTTAAAATGTGTTGGGTTCCACCTTTGAGATACCACAGGTCAAAACCAGAAAGTAGTTGCTCTTCAGAAGACCCCTTCCAGACTGCTTGATACTCACCCATGACACTATGTGCACTGAAATTCCTAAGCAGGAGGAAGGATGGGGAAGTCGCTACATCAAGTGTGCCACTCTATGGGCTATGGCTCTTTGAAGATGACATCATACTCACCTCTCATCATTAAATGTAGTTTTGATTATATGTTTTCCTTTTGTTGGTCACAGTGAAGCTTTATTTCAAGTCATAGTACTTTTCTGATCTCTGTTCTTCATTTGAGCATCAAAAGAAATATTCATGGCCTACTGTTATCTGGCCACTAGCCATTCAGCATTCCTCATTTCTACATATTTTTCCACTGGTGTGCATGGCAATTACGTTTTCAGTTTCAGGAGCTTGTGTCGACAGTACTTTTTACAGTCTGTGTCTTAGGAGTGGGATGCTTTGTTGTTGAGGTGAATGTTTTGACAAAGGTCAGAGAACACTGCTTTAAAGACCTTTGAGTATGGTATGTGTTGCATGACCCTGATCTCCTGAATTTTTCTGTCAACAATAAATAGGGTTGTTGTAGCAACTGAAACACTTATCCATTGTTGTACGTTGGATACGTCATTCATGTGGATGTAAAAAAACAGTTGCAACATGAAGTTTGACCTGTATGCCCTACAGTGGTATGTCCAAACCCTTGGCACTTAAAACAGTGCATGTGGCAGGCAATAAGCAGTCAGACTTTCAGGCAAATGTAGCCTGCGTAAACGTACTCTGGAAGTTTGGTAGCATTAAAAATAAGTATGGATGCTGCAGTTTTCTGTTACCCTTTTTCATAATACTACTAACTTCCACTATACCTTCTTTTTTTCCCATTGCTGAAGCAGATCATTTCTATCTTGGTACATACTGTTCCTGCAGCTGACAATTAGTTATAATTCAGCACCTTTTGTAGATCACTGGTGAGCAGGTACTCATGAAGCATTTTAGAATTCAGTGGCCTGTTCACTACAGCAGTGTGCCATTTGTCAACCTCTTTACTGACTTGGCTAACAATGCTAGTCCTTCCAAAGCTTTATAAATGTAAAAATGGGGATTTTTTTTAAATTTTACCTCTTATTTCTCAATAACAATGAATATGTTAACAACCACAGGATAGGGTTTGTTAATGTAACTGTCATGAGTAGTTTTAGAAGATTTCTTAGGTGGGCTGGACACCTGAGGCCTCTTGGTTGGGCGTTATCACTGTAACCTACTCGTCCAACGATACTGTATGAAGTTTTATTATTATTATTATTATTATTATTATTTAAGGCTATAGAGAAGCCCTACCAGCCATTAGGGAAACAAGTCGATCCAGACAGACCCGAAGAAGTCCGATACAGCTGGAGTGCAGCAGGTATCCCAGAGGCTGCCCACTGATCACTGCTACACCTCACAGCCATTCATCTACACTCATGCTCATAAATTAAGGATAATGCTTATACACGATGAAACAACACTCTGGTGGGCAGTTTGCGGGTTTAAATCACCTCGGGGTATGACCATGCAGTGCATTTGACCTGCGGTTGTACCACGGTGGCACTGGCAGCAGTCCACATGCACAGAGGTGTGTTGGTGCACGTCAGAGTACGGTGCAGCGAGTTGTTTTCAGAAGTGCTAATGGTGACTGTGTGTCGAAAATGGCTCAAAGAACACATATTGATGACATTATGAGGGGTAGAATACTAGGGCGACTGAAGGCCGGTCAAACACAGCAGGTCGTAGCACAGGCACTCCGTGGGCCACAAAGTGTGATCTCAAGATTATGGCAACGATTCCAGCAGACAGGAAACGTGTCCAGGCGCTACAGTAGGTACATCCACAGTGTACAACACCAAATGAAGACCAATGTCTCACCATCAGTGCCCGCAGACGGCCACGGAGTACTGCAGGTAGCCTTGCTCGAGACCTTCCTGCAACCACTGGAACAGTTGTCTCCAGACACACAGTCTACAGACGACTGAACAGACATGGTTTATTCACCCGGAGACCTGCGAGATGCATTTCACTGACCCCTGGTCACAGGAGTGCCCATAAAGTCTGGTGCCATGAACACAGTACATGGTCATTGGAACAATGGTCCCAGGTTATGTTCACGGACGAGTCCGAGTATAGTCTGAACAGCGATTTTCGCCAGGTTTTCATCTGGTGTGAACCAGGAACCAGATACTCCCCCATAATGTTCTTGAAAGGGACCTATATGGAGGTCGTGGTTTGATGGTGTGGGGTGGGATTATGACTGGTGCACATACACCCCTGCATGTCTTTGACAGAGGAACTGTACAGGTCAGGTGTATCGGGACGTCATTTTGCACCAGTATGTCTGCCTTTTCAGGGGTGCAGTGGGTCCCACCTTCCTCCTGATGGATGATAACACACGGTCCCACCGAGCTGCCATTGTGGAGGAGTACCTTGAAACATAAGATATCAGGCGAATGGAGTGGCCTGCCTGTACTACAGACCTAAACCCCATCGAGCACATATGCGATGCTCTCAGTCGATGTATCGCTGCACATCTTCAAACCCTACGACACTTGAGGAGCTCCGACAGGCACTGGTGCAAGAATGGGAGGCTATACACCAGCAGCTGCTCGACCACCTGATCCACAGTATGCCAACCCATTGTGCGGCCTGTGTGCGTGTGGATGGTGATCATATCCCATATTGATGTCAGGGTACATGCACAGGAAACAGTAGCGTTTTGCAGCACATGTGTTTCGGGACGGTTTTCTCAACTTATCACCAATACGGTGGACTTACAGATCTGTACTGTGTGTGTTACCAATGTGCCTACGCTATTAGCGCCAGTTTTGTGTAGTGCCAAGTTGTGTGACACCACATCCTGCGATTATCCTTAATTTACGATTATGGATGTAATTGGTGTGCAGCATCCTTTAAGATTGAGGTTGGATTTTTTCCTTTCATTTTTTAAATAGAGGATTGTACTTCCTCATGATACAAGCAGTTAAGCCAAGACCCCTGTTCTCTGAGACACACAATGTTTCACTGCAACACCCAACAGTGGTCACTGAAGCACGTTCAGACTTTCTGGTTTACTGGTGATGTTTAGCAACCCCCAGCTCAGGAACTCCCAAGTTTCATGTCCCATACCCAATCATTATTGGCTGGGTATCTGGGAGGGAAAGGGTAGATTTGCACTACAGAAACCTGGAGTAGCACTGAAAAAGCTTGGATGCACATGTTTGCCAAACATATGCTCACAACAGATCTGTGAGGTCCTGGAGACGTATGGGGAGGAGGGAGGAGGAGGAAAGAGGAGGGGGGGGGGGGGGGGGGGGGGGGAAGGCAGATACTGCACCACATGGAAAAGAAGGAATGCCACAATGGATCAGGGCCCCATAGTTGCCACATATGAGCTCACAAAGAAGTCACAAATCCCCTAAAGGATACAACATAATGTTGTTGACAGCAGAGACAATTTTGTCACTGGATCAACTGTAAGACTTGCACTCTCTTTGACTATGAAGAAATAATATTAATAATTTCACAGTGTAAAGCTATCTTCAGGCGATTTCCAACCAGTCAAAAGTTATTTGGACCATAGAACATAAAGAACACTACATAGAAGAATCAAAGACAGATGGACCATGAAGTATATACCTTTTTATCACAAAACAGGTTCTTAATATCATGTAGAAAAATAAAATAAAGCTCAATGGTTGTGACTCGTTATAGCACAATTATTTTCTTCCAGTAACAGGTAGTATTCAGTTGTAGTAACAATCTACAGAACTCACATGGCTATATTCACAAGGAACATTTATGTATAAAACATTTGGAAGTTCAATCTACAAACCATCGAACGTGTTCACTTCAAATAACAGCTTGAACCACACGAAAATTACAAGCAAACAACATCAATGTCCAATTAATTTTGGTATGAAACATCCATTTATTATTTTTATTTGTTGCTAGGTTGTAATTTTCTTGCATGTAAAAGGAAACTGAATATGACCACAAACTACTAACAATACAAGAAATCTTCACAAACTCCTTCAGCCTGTCATGTAAACAAGTTAATATCTACAGCAATATTTTATTTCTTAACTCTGTATTTCAATCCAAACACATGTTGCAATTATATTTCAGCCTCTCAATTAGAAGGAACATCTCATTCTGAATAAATGTCCAAATTGTTCTGTTTACTGGCACCAAGAACAAAACATACTATTCTGCAAAGGCATATCAAAGTATATTTTGTCCTCACTTACCCCACTGCTAACAATTTCCTTCAGTCTTGCTACATGTTTACAGTCATTGCTTTGTACTTCTGAACAAATTTATCACCAAAATCTGAAAAAAATACAATACAGTTATCATTGGCTGGGAGGTAGAGCACTGCACATAATTTGTGAATACAAACAACTGTTATACATAACTTTTACAATCTAATCATGCAAAATCGATTAAAAAAAAATTAAAAAAAATTATTGTTCTCTATTTTGAGACACATACCACACAAAAACTACACACAAACAAAATTCATAGATACTTTCAACTGACTTTTTCAGTAGTAATGTAGGGAAGAAGTAGCATAGCAATTGTTAATTATTTTCATAAATGTCTCACGAGTGGGTAGGTTCAATATTGAATCTATCACTAATGTGTTACAGACTATGAAACACCAATATTGATGTTGGGGGATATTAAGAAAGATATGAAAACCACACACGTATGCAAGACATTTAGTCACTAACCAACTTGCAGTAGAAAGGAAGGAAGATTATGATTTAACATAGTCCTGAGGACAATGTCATGAGAGAGACCGCTCAAACTTAGATGAGAAGAGAAAAGTGAAGGAAATTAACTGTGGCCTTTGTGCAAGATCCACTGTGGCTTCTACTTAAATTATTTAGGGAAACAACAGAAAACTTAAACCTGAATAACTGGATGGGGATACTTGCTGCAGATTTATTCATTCAACTTTCACGGACTATCACTGACAGGAAGTGCACAGAGCTAGAACAATAAATACAGCACACATTAATAATTAAAAAATGAAAACTACTTTCCCCAAAGGTACATAAAACACAATCCCAGTACCAATAGGCAGCCAAAGTGGAAGACCGAAGTCATTAGAATATCAAGTGACAGAAAGAGTGGAAACTGCATCAAAAAGCTACAGGGAGAAAGAAATATGTACGTTAAAGTTTAACCCTTTCACTGCTATGCTCTGCCACTCCCCAGGTGCTGAGGACATGTTTACTTGTGTTTATGCGACCCATTCTGCTTACCCTCTCCCTCTCGCTACTGAGGACATGTTATTTCCATATCTTGATGAACAAAAATGTTTCAATTATTTATCATACAACATACATGCCTCATTGTGTGCTATCATTTGCAAAGAAAATCATTTTAATATCTTAAACCGTTTATGAAATATGACGAAAGTTATTAGTGTGATTCCGGATGCGCAGGTATGGAATTGGGCACACCAAGTGCAACCATCTACCAGATATAAAAACCAATAGCCTGAAAATGAAAGGACACTGTGTTGTGCTATCAATTTTAAATATAATTTTGATATCTTATCTACATTTCATACACAACACTGTATGAGCTAAACTCAACAAACTGCAAAGTCTATGCAATGCAATTTTACCTCTGCAAACTCTAAAATTTTGAGCAATGTTTTACTTAATTTTATGCAGTACAGTAACTATGTTGCATAGCAAAAAAGAAATTCAGCTGTTTATCAATCGAAGATCTCAGATAGTAATGTGAGCAAAACTAAATTTTTTTCACCAAATCATTTCTTAAAATCAGATGACAAGTATTTCATAGCTGCCAGAATGCTGTCTCTCTGCACAGGTAGCAGCATTAGGCAAGCAGTACAACAACAAGAAAACAGCATTCAACATGAAAGGCAGTCACATGGCTAATGTCTTGATGGAAATGAAATAATTAGAGACTGTATGGCTATGACTGCACCAGAGTAGCAAAGAAAGTCAGTAGCCCCTTTTTCAAAGCAACTGACACACATTTTACTTTAAACAGTTTGAGGAAATAATGAAAAAACTAAATCTGTATGACTGGATGGAGTTTAGGACCCACTTCCGAATATGAGGCAACTGTCTTACCTACAGTTCCCTCTGCCCAGTTGGATAAAGAAGACCAAACCATTGTAGATAAATACGAAAGATTCTATTAAGGTCTTGAGAAATGTTATTGGAAAGGCTTGCAACTAGAATGTAAGAACTTCAGAATAAAGCCAAACAAATATTGGTTATAGTAACGATAACATCAGATGAGAAACTGGAAAGTTCAATTATCAATTTACTGAAATGGGATAAAAATGTTACTGGCATTACTAAATCACTTAAATGTATTGTGACTAGACTGAGCAAAACTTCTTGCACAATATTAACTCCATAGATTTCTTACAGAATGCTCTCTTGCAGGAACAACAGGATATGAAGATACTGGAGATTGATAGTAAGAAAACAGGCACAACAATTATCTCTAAGTATGAGGATGCATATGGTTATTGTGAAATAGGTGTGTGCGAGTTCTTTGAGCATCACTTTTAACAGACAGGAACAGTTCCCCACAAACACTTTCCTCTGTGCACAGAATAGTGAAACGTGTATCAGAAACCGCAGTCATCGGGTATGTTTTGTGACAAACTTTTTGAGTAGGCAGACCACATTTTATCACTAAATAAATTAGAGCAATATGGGATTAGGGTTTAGGCAACTGTTCATTTTAATCTTATCATAGCATTAGGAAGCAAATTAGTGTTTCATAATGTCATGTAATCATGGAACATCCAACCATGGTACTATAATACGGCATATTTCTTAGTATTCTGTTCTAAGGTTATTTATTTTCCTGAATTTCTCAGACTTATACAAAAATGGCAGTGACATCAAATTTAATCTTACGTCAAGTTTCACCTATGGTATAGTTTTTTTAACAGTTATTACATAGTCTTATGTGTGTTTCAATCAAGTGTGCTAACAGGCATAATATGTAGTCATAAAATTGTTTGTTTTGTACGGTTTGATATCCACAGAAACTCATATGAGGTTAGTGACCATTTAGGCAGATGCAGCTTCACTGAAATATGCTGAACACCCCTCTAAGATAATACATATGACAAATGTGCAAAAAGTCCAACCCCAGAATAAAACAAAGTGCACAACATTGTGTCAATCATACAACAGTTAAAAGTGTTTAAAATGGCTGTTTCCAGAAGCATATCAGGAGAAAGAATGTGGCACATTATATAGGAAGAATTATGATAATGCTTTGTGCATTATGTGTGCCATATTTGTATAATATCAACATTCAATTTTTTGACCATTTATCACAAAGTTCAACCTATATTATGCACAGATTCCTTTCCTGAAAATGGTAGTGTTGATTTCACATGGCTAATGTTTCCTGGTACGCATAAGGGATTTTTTTCATTGGTTACCTAGAAAACTGTGTGCATAAGAACTGGCAAATGGTATGCAAGTTTTCTGGTGTGAAAAAAAAAATTAAAAAAAAGGAGGCATGGATAGCAAAAGAAGAAGAAAAATCTTTTTAGGGAAATTTATTTTTCCACAAAAGTGCTCTGAAAATGGGAAAACTGACAGAATGTAACTATGAATGTTGGAGTAGTTACCAGAACTGTGCAGCCTACAAGTTTCGTCTGTCACACATTTCAAAAAAAAGTTGATGGAAAGTGTTTTGAGCATGTGAAGAGGCTATTATAGCTATAAATGTGTATTTTGCAGCCTTTCAGAGTCACACTTCAGAGACGAAATCATTTCACTAGAAAAATGTTTGAAGTAAATAATTGGGCCTCAAAGGGGACTACAATGAAAAATAGGTGGATTTTTGCTTTTAAAAAAAAAAGATTGTCTTTCATTGTCAGACCGAGAAGACAATTTCTTTGCTTGCTTCTTTTTCTGAGACACATTAATGACAAGCCTTCCACTATGTGGTTGGTTGGTTTGGGGTATAAGGGGGCCAAACTACAAGGTCATCAGTCCCTTTTTCCTGACGCAAGCAAGGCTCAAGGTACAAAAACACACAACACCACATCTAAAAAATACACCACATGGAAAAGCAGAAGAAGGTATTAAAATCATAAAGCATATGGTCTGGGCTGGCTGATCAAAATGATAAAATAGGATGAGTCAGCCACTCTGCAACACATTAAAATGTCCACCCCAAAAAGACAAGGCGAGATGAACACATGTAGGGAAAAGACGACCACCAAGACAAACAAATGCAAAGAAAGTGTGACAGAGTTTAAATGGAGGGAGGGTGGTGACCTAAGAAAGAAAGCTAAATGCCCACCTTTAGATGGTATGATAAAAAAAAAACCTCACAAATAAAATGTAAAACTAAATCTGCTGTTGAGGTATTGTCGCCCAACACCAAAGGTAGGATGTTGGGAAGGTTAAAAGTCCGCTGCACAGTGACTAAAAGTGGGCAGTCCCGCAAGATGTGGACACTAGTCATATGTGAGCCACAGTGACACCACAATGGGTCCTCGCGACAGAGGAGGTAGCCATGTGTTAGTCACATATGGCCAATGCGGAGCCAGCAGAGAACCACAGAGTCCCTGCGAGAGGCCCACATGGAGGTCTTCCACACATCTGTAGTCTCCTTAAGGGCACGCAGTTTGTTGTGCATACTGAGATTACACCATTCTGTCTCCCAAAGCTGAAAAACCTTGTGGCGTAATAATGATCGCAGGTCAGTTACAGGGATGCCGATCTCCAGAAGCAGTTTCCATGTCCTGTTTGGCCTGTCCTGTCGGCAAGTTCATTTCCTGGGATTCTGACGTGGCCTGGGGTCCAAACAAACTCCACAGAATGACTGGACCGTTCCAGGGCATAGATGGACTCCTGGATGGTTGCTACCAAAGGATGGTGGGGGTAGCATTGGTTGATAGCTTGTAGGCTGCTCAAGGAGTCAGTACACAGAAGAAACGACTCATCAGGGGATGAGTGGATGCACTCAAGAGCACAAGAAATGGCTGCCGGCTTTGCAATGAAAACACTGCAGCCATCTGGCAAGAGTGCTGTTCAGTATGTCCTCCATGAACATATGCGAAGCCAACATGGCCATCAGCCATCGAGCCTTCAGTGCAAATCTCTTCATGGTCCCAGTACATGTCAAGAATCGAGAGGAAGTGACAGCAGAGAGCTGCAGGGTTAACTGAGTAGTCAGGACCATGTGAAAGGTCCAGGTGAAGCTTTGGCCTAGGTGTACACCATGGAGGTGTATCTGAATGGACCTCGAGTATAGGTGGTAAAGGCAAGGACTCCACTTGAGATCAGACGCAAACCGCAATCTTAAGCCCTGACCTGGGTATCCGATGCGGGAGACGAACCTCCGTGGATGTGAAAAGAATACAGTAATTCGGATGCTCAGGAGAACTATGAATGTGTGCAAGGTAACTGGCGAGCAGTTGTGCATGCCTACCTCCTACCTCCATTAGGATGCTGGTCACCGGACTCGTCCTAAAAGCTTCTGTTGCCAGTCTAATGCCACAATGGTGCACTGGGTCAAGTAAATGAAACGCAGAGGGCACCACCAAACCATAAACTAGAATCCCATAGTCAAGGCAGGATTGAACAAGAGCTCTGCAGTGCTGCAGCAGTGTACAGTGATCTGCACCCCGGTTGGTGTTGCCCAAGCAGCAGAGGGCACTGAGGTGCTGCCAGCACTTCCACTTCAGCTAATGAAGATGAGGACACCACATCAATTGGGCATCAAAAACCAGTGCTAAGAACTGATATGTCTCCACTATACTGAGTGGATCACTGTTAAGGTAAAGTTCTGGTTCCGGATGAACGGTACGACGCCGACAGAAGTGCATGACACACGACTTCGCGGTTGAAAACTGGAAGCCATGGGCTAGAGCTCACGACTGAGTCTTATGGATAGCTCCCTGTAGGCACTGCTCAGCAACACCAGTACTACAGGAGTAGTATGAAATGCAGAATTCGTCTGCATGTAGACAAGACGAGACCGAGGGCTCGACAGCTGCTGCTAGACCATTAATGGCCACTAAAAATAGAGATACACTAAATACAGAGCACTGCGGGACCCCATTTTTCTGTAAATAGGGGGGGAACTATGGAAGCCACCAACTTGGACACGGAAAGTATGGAGCGATAGGAAATTTTGGATAAAAATTGGGAGCGGGCCCCGGAAACCCCACTCATATAATTCGGCAAGGATATGATGTCGCCAGATCGTGTTGTAAGTTTTTTGTAAACCAAAAAAGATGGCAACAAGGTGTTGGCATCTGGAAAAGGCTGTTCAGATGGCAGACTTGAGGGAAACTAGATTATGAACAGTAGAGTGACCCTGGTGGAAACGGCCCTGGCATGGAGCCAGTACGCCACATGACTCCAGGACCCAACACAACCGCTGCCTTACTATACGTTCTAACAGCTAACAAAGAACGTTGGTGAGGCTGATGGGCCAACAGCTATCCACATGAAGCAGGTTTTTACTGGGTTTGAGAACTGGAATGATTGTGCTCTTCCGCCATTGCATTGGAAAGATGTCATCGCACCAGATCTGGTTGAACAAAACGAGGAGATGACGCTTTTAGTCGGACGAGAGATGTTTGATCATCTGGCTGTGGATCCGATCTGGCCTAGAAGCTGTGTTACGGCAATGTGCAAGGACGCCGAGGAGCTCCCACTCTGTAAATGGAGCATTATAGGGTTCACTGTGACATTCAGTGAACGAGAGGGCTTTCCTTTCCATCCCCTGTTTGAGGGTGCGAAATGCTGGGGGATAATTCTTGTAACACGGAGGGGTACCGCTTATGTTGCTCCACACAAGTCATCGTGGGCTCTCCATTGGACAGATGGGAGAAGTCCTGGGCTGCAAAGGGATAAATCAATGGCCAAGTAAGTGCCATGAGCCACACTGAAATGTGTGGGGGCTCCATTATTTAAGAGGCAGCAGTCGAGTTGAGACAGGAAAGTTTCGACAGCTCTACCTTGGCCAGTAAGCACAGTGCCACCTCTCAAGGGAGTATGGGTGTTATAATCTCCCAAAAGGAGAAAAGGTTTAGGTAGTTGATGAATTAGTGCAGCCAATGCGTTCAGGGGTACTGCACCATCTGGAGGAAGATATACATTGCAGACAGTTATTTCCTGCGTCGTCCTTATCCTGACAGCCATAGCTTCAACAGTGGTTTGAAGGGGCACAGATTCACTGCAAACTGAGTTCAGGACATAGACACAAACTCCACCTGACACACTGTTATAGCCGCTACAGTTCTTGTAATATCCCCTATAGCCATGAAGGGCAGGGATCCGCATTGCCGGGAACCAGGTTTCCTGGAGGGCAATGCAGATAGTAGGTGTAAAGCTTACAGTTGCCAAAGCTCAGTCAGGTGGTGGAAAAAACGGCAGCAATTCCACTAGAGGATGACATCCTGTTCTGTTTAAACTTATATTTATGTTCTGTCTTTTTACATATCTATCTGCTAATGTTCTTCCATGGTGACATTTACGTTCTGAACATAGTTTTATTCATCATGCAGTGGAAGTATTTACTAATCTATTTTTTTCTAAGAGATTGTTCATTTTTTGAGGATTTTATTGTGCCTTTCTAAGGGATTGTTCATTTTTTGATGAAACTGTTTTCTTTACTTGGAAAATATGGTGGTCATCTAGAGGATGGCAATGGAGCCTCTGGATTCCTGATAGAGAATGCTTTTATTTAGATGACGTGCTGCATTCAAAGTCAGCTTTGGAGGAGCAGCTGCAAGCATGAATACTTGTACCTATTTCACTAGTTTAATCTTGCATTTATGCACTAGTTTCAAAAATATGCCCCTTGACACAGAAAACAAAAAGAGGTAGCAAACACTAAAAGACTTCTTTCTCAACCTCTGCAGAAGAAGTTTATCTTGCCTGCTGACAAATTTTTCATGCCACAGTACCACCATCTTTTTCCTGACCTTTATACCTACAAAGGATGGGCATGTTAATTTATGGATTTGGCAGTGTTACTGGTAGAGTGCGGCCAGATGCCCTTCCTGTCACTGTCACTCCCCGCCGCCTCCAGGATGGAATTTACATACACCAACTGTCTGTGACTAGTGCTATCAATGTGAAAGTGTGCAAACATTTTCTATTTTCTAGATGTTTGTGAATCAAGTAATTGAGGCACAGCGTGGGTACCCAGCCTTGTATTCCCCTGGTGTGATGTAGGAAACTGCCTACAAATTACATCCACAACAGCGCACTGGCCCTGATCATTAATCAGCTGAGTGGATTTGATCCAGGGCCAGAGTGCCTCCCTGAATCGAAGAACCTGCATGCTAATGTGCGTGGCTATCTGAGCGGTTCAAATGTTTCATGTCTCAGCATAACAGCATCCACAAAGGATGACTACCTAAACAGCTCACACAGTGGTAGGGAGTTTGCACACATTCTGTCTTCATGGGCTGTGGACCTGCATTTCCCACTTATAGCTTCACACATACTTGTTGTTCAGCCAACCTTTATACATTTAATCGTGAAGTTACATGCTCACATAGCACAGGCAAGTTAAAGATTAAATGAAATTCTGCACATCCCCCCCCACCACCACCACCCACAGATAAATTTTACTTCCCTCATAATACTTTTACTCCCCTGAAATTCTGCGGGGTTCAGTATCTAATATGTGTGCTAGATAATAGTCTTCCATCTACTTGCATAAAATTAAATGTGTTGTGCATTTGAACTACTATGGAGCAGTCAGTTACAAGGGTGGTTCAAAAAGTTTGTGGAATCACCACCAGATTCTAGCACTAGGGCACCAATCCTTCAAGAGTAAACACATGATGTGTCAGTGCTCTGGGCACAGATCTGTTGTGCAGACTTCTCTTGTTGTAGTACCTCTATAGCGATACACAATGACGAAAAAAAAATTGATATAAAGCAGTGATTAAGTATGTTTTAAATAAAGGTATGAAGACAAAGGAAATTCATGCTGGTTTTCAGAACATACTGGGGACTCTGCCCCTTCATATTACTCTGTTGCCAGGTGGACAAATGAGTTTAAATTTGGCTGGGACAGCTTAGATGATGATCCATTTTGGGGTCGGTTTTGGTTTGTTTTGCTTTAGGGCACAAGAAACAACTGGGGCCACATGTGCCCAAGTCAAAACTATACAACATGAAGGCAAAGAAGAGTTAAAAAAACGACTATATGTCAGTCCAAACTGACATAAGAGAAGACAGCTAAAGACAGGGATGTGGAGAAAGGGCTACAAAAGGCACCATACAGAAACAGATGACCAAAACTAAAAATTAAATGGCCTTCACCATATTGCTTTGACAGATAAAAAGTAAAACATGGTCAACAGCCTGTGCATCATTTGCTAAAACGGCCGGTACCTCAGACGGCAAACCCAAGAGGGAATGTAAATGGTTAAAAAATGGGCATTCCATCAGGAAGTGGCAGACAGTTAAAACTTGAGTGCAATGTGTACAAAGTGGTGGGGTAGTGCCACTTATCAAATGACGATGGCTAAAAACACAGTGCCCAGTACACAGCCTAGTTAAAATGACCTCCTCTTGGTGGGACAGCCGAGAGGCTGTCCAATCTGCTGGGACAGGCTTAATAAGCCGGAGATTATTCCCGTGAAGGGAGGACCACTGACGACGACAAAGGGGCAACACAAAGATCATCGGAGGGAATATAGGAACTAGTGGGCTGAGGTACAAAGACTGCAGCCTTGGTAGCAGCCTCGTTTCCTGGCACACCGACATGACCAGGAGCCCACAGAAACATCACACTGGCTCCACCAAGAGTGAGCAAGCTACGGTTTTCCTGGACCCGCTGCACTAAAGGGATGGCTGGTGTACAGCTGTACAGCACACACAGACTTTGGAGGGCGCCAAGTCTGAGCAGAGGACACAATTGAAAAGGAAGTGTCGCCAGATGTACTCTGTGGCCTGATACAGGGTGAAGAGCTCAAGTGTAAATACTGAGCAGTGTGCCAGAAGCCAATATCAAAAGACACGGGTGCCAATGAGGAAGACACACCCGACCCCACAGCCAGTCCAAGAGCCATCAGTGTATGTAAAGGTACTATCGAGAACTTCCATGCGAAGGTCGTGAAATTGAAGACGATAGAGCGAGGCTGGAGTAGTGTCCTTGAGAAGCGAATGAAGGCCAAGGTTATCATGGGCCGCTTCACGAAGCCAAGTTTCTGAAGCGTTCACATCCGCCAGGAAAGTTGCAGGTAGTGTGAAGTTAAGCTGGGGTAACAAGTGCCGGTAGCGGACTCCAGGAGGTAACAGAGAAGAGGGACGCGCCCCATACTGATGATCAAATGAATCATCGAAGAAGGAGGCATAGGATGGGTGGCCACGCATGGCAGACAAACACCATGCATACCTGTTGAGGAGAAAGTCACGGCGGTAGGACAGTGGTAGTTCAGCAACTTCAGCATACAGACTCAACCGGGCTAGTGTAAAAGGAGCCAGTGGCCAAATGGATGCCACTATGGTGGATAGTGTTGAGACGGCATAAGAGGGATGGACATGCAAATGCATGAACAAAGCACCCATAGTCTAGTTTCAAACGGACAAGGGACCGGTACATAGGGAGGAGGGTGGTTCGATCGGTACCCCAGGAAGTACCACTGAGGACACGTAGGACATTGAGGAAACGCGTACAGCGGGCTGCCAGGTAAAACACATGCGAGGACCATCAGAGTTTACTACCAAGCATGAGCCCCAGGAATTTTGTAGTTTCAACGAACGGAAGGGCAACAGGCCGAAGATGTTAAGATGGTGGGAGAAATCAATTGTGTTGCCAGAAATTCATACAGATGGTTTTGTGAGTGGAAAAGTGAAAGCCATTGTCAATGCTCCGAGAGTAAAGACGATCAAGATGTTGCTGCAGACGCCGCTCAATGAGACAGTGCCGTGGAGAAATGCAACAGGTGGTGAAATTTTTAACAAAAAGGGAGCCAGAGATGCCCGGTGGGAGACAGGCCAGTAGTCTCCAAAAGCAAAGTGCCATTCCGTAAACGAGAGCAGGATTTCACAGGGCCAACAATTGCATTAACACCTCCCTGAATAATAAACGGATTAACAGTGGTGAAGGACTGACTATCTTCAGTACACGAGACCACGAGGAACCGTGGTGCAACGAGAAGGGTCTTTTGAATCATTAGTCTCATTATGTTTACGTTTCGTAGACGTTGATTCTGAAGTAAATTGACTCGCCGGAAAATCCCCCATGATTGCCAGCGTCTCCGATGGCGTGCTCCTTCCAACTAGGGGCCCCCTTCACACGGGGGGCACACCCACCTTAGGTGATTGTTCACACCTCAGGTCATGCCCCCTGAGCACCCAACAGATGGACCAATCTGCAATTTGGGAAGGTTGCAGCTCAGGCAATCACCCCTCCCTGGGCCTAGCCTGTACCAGGGGATACGTGCGAACCCTACCTTTTGACCCGGGGCTGGGAATTACGCGTTACCCAGTCACCTGTTATGTGTCAGGCGCATGGGCCTACTTTCACGAGCGCACAAGGAGGAAGAATAAAAAGAGGAACCTCGAACGCTGAAGAGGAGGAACGAGAGGGGAAGGGAAACAAAGAAAGGAAAAGGGAGTGGAAAAAAATCGGTGAGACTGATCTTATGTCAGCGACAGGCAATGCAGGGCATTCCTAATAATACCCCAGACATGTTCCCCAAGGGAGGGGAAAAAGAATGGCAGGAGGACAGACATGCAGCACAGTAGGGAAAAGATGCTGCAAAGGCTGGGACCCCGTGGTAGCCAAGCACGAACCCGTCAAAGAGTGGCGAACCCCCTGGGGGGTTGCAGTCGGCCAAGATGTGCCACTACCTTGGAAATTACTGCGAACGTTCATAATATGGTCATGGAGGATCACCAAATAAACTGCGAGAAACTGCTGAAACTGTATGACTTATCTCAATGACCATATCACATTTTAACAGTGGAACTACACTCCTGGAAATGGAAAAAAGAACACATTGACACCGGTGTGTCAGACCCACCATACTTGATCCGGACACTGCGAGAGGGCTGTACAAGCAATGATCACACGCACGGCACAGCGGACACACCAGGAACCGCGGTGTTGGCCGTCGAATGGCGCTAGATGCGCAGCATTTGTGCACCGCCGCCGTCAGTGTCAGCCAGTTTGCCGTGGCATACGGAGCTCCATCGCAGTCTTTAACACTGGTAGCATGCCGCGACAGCGTGGACGTGAACCGTATGTGCAGTTGACGGACTTTGAGCGAGGGCGTATAGTGGGCATGCGGGAGGCCGGGTGGACGTACCGCCGAATTGCTCAACACGTGGGGCGTGAGGTCTCCACAGTACATCGATGTTGTCGCCAGTGGTCGGCGGAAGGTGCACGTGCTCGTCGACCTGGGACCGGACCGTAGCGACGCACGGATGCACGCCAAGACCGTAGGATCCTACGCAGTGCCGTAGGGGACCGCACCGCCACTTCCCAGCAAATTAAGGACACTGTTGCTCCTGGGGTATCGGCGAGGACCATTCGCAACCGTCTCCATGAAGCTGGGCTACGGTCCCGCACACCGTTAGGCCGTCTTCCGCTCACGCCCCAACATCGTGCAGCCCGCCTCCAGTGGTGTCGCTACAGGCGTGAATGGAGGGACGAATGGAGACGTGTCGTCTTCAGCGATGAGAGTCGCTTCTGCCTTGGTGCCAATGATGGTCGTATGCGTGTTTGGCGCCGTGCAGGTGAGCGCCACAATCAGGACTGCATACGACCGAGGCACACAGGGCCAACACCCGGCATCATGGTGTGGGGAGCGATCTCCTACACTGGTCGTACACCACTGGTGATCGTCGAGGGGACACTGAATAGTGCACGGTACATCCAAACCGTCATCGAACCCATCGTTCTACCATTCCTAGACCGTCAAGGGAACTTGCTGCTCCAACAGGACAATGCACGTCCGCATGTATCCCGTGCCACCCAACGTGCTCTAGAAGGTGTAAGTCAACTACCGTGGCCAGCAAGATCTCCGGATCTGTCCCCCATTGAGCATGTTTGGGACTGGATGAAGCGTCGTCTCACGCGGTCTGCACGTCCAGCACGAACGCTGGTCCAACTGAGGCGCCAGGTGGAAATGGCATGGCAAGCCGTTCCACAGGACTACATCCAGCATCTCTACAATCGTCTCCATGGGAGAATAGCAGCCTGCATTGCTGCGAAAGGTGGATATACACTGTACTAGTGCCGACATTGTGCATGCTCTGTTGCCTGTGTCTATGTGCCTGTGGTTCTGTCAGTGTGATCATGTGATGTATCTGACCCCAGGAATGTGTCAATAAAGTTTCGCCTTCCTGGGACAATGAATTCACGGTGTTCTTATTTCAATTTCCGGGAGTGTAGATATGAGAAAATTTATCTGCTAGGTGTGTGCTGCGACCATTAATGCAAGATCAGAAATGGATCAGAATGGAGATGTCTGAACAATGTTTCACCCATTTTCTGAGCAACCTAAAATTGTTTGCTCTCATTTGTGACCACAGATGGAACTGGGTCTCCTACTGTGCCCCACAGAAAAAACAACAGTCAAAGCAGTTGGAAAAAAGGTGGTTTCACCACAATCAAAGAAACCAAAGGCAACACAGTCAGCCAGAAAGGTCATGGCATCAGTTTTCTGGGATATGAAAGGGATTCTGCTGATAGATTATCTTTCCACTAGCAAAACAATTACAGGAACCAACTACAGTAAATGACATGAAAAAGGGTTTGGCTTGGAAAGTCGTCTTTCATCAAGACATTGTGTGCATGCTATGCATGCCATTGCTATGGCAAAAATACATCACCGAAGATAAAATTACAAGACTGTTGCTACATCTGCCTTATTCCCCTGATGGAAGTGAGAGGGAAAGGAATGGTGAGACAGAGAGAGGGGAGCAAGGATATGGACAGAGAGAGAGAGAGAGAGAGAGAGAGAGAGAGAGAGAGAGTGGAGATGGCATGTTGTCTGGGTAGTATCATGGGCAGAGGGAGGAGAGAGGAAGATGTGGTTGGACAGGGGAGGAGGGGGCAGAGAAGCTGGACAAGAAGTGGGGTGGAGGTAATGGAGAAACAGAGGTGTGAGGATGAGATGGACGGAGAGACGGCAGGAGGAAGAGGTGGACACAGACGGGGGAGGAAGAGGTGCGTGCAATATCTGTGTGTCAAACACATACGTGAGCGGAGCCACGGGTAAGAGCTAGTTGAAGATAAAGGCTTTACAGAGTTAAGTCATTTCTTTTTATTCCATTCTGATAACTTCTTAAACCACCCTCACAATATGAACCCAAAAGCACAACAACTTATAATGATATAGTCATGTAAACCAGTAGAATGCCATTCCAGACTGCCTTCAATGTGCAAGCCAAAACTTTTAGAATGCAGAAATATGAGGCTTTATAGCTGATTGCTACCTATTGTGATAACAATATAAGCATTAGAGCAAACTTCGACATTTCTTTGTTAACATGAATAACATTTTGTTTATTTATTTATTTGGGAGGACTGGTCTACAAAGCACTCTTTTCAGTCAGGACTGCAAAGACTTCAAGAAGTAAGAATCACTGTGTTCCAACAAGAAGCTAGATAAAAGACAGCTGAACTCAAGCAGAGCTCCACACTTTAGGCAAGTCTATTACACCTGGGGTTTAACTGGTGCCCCTCCGGTTGCTCACTTGCACAAAGGCTGAATATAGGTTGGGTCTGTATTCACTTGTGACCACCCTCATCCTCCATGATTGACACTACCAATGACATAAGTAAGTCTTGCTGTGAGTGGGCAGGGTATTACAAGTGTAAGAAGTTCCAAATCTAGCTCACACAGAGCTAGCGATTACAGACACATTTTCTGTGCTGAAGTACAGGCTACCCCTTATGTAAGGATGTAAGATAGCCTTGGAGAAATGCTTCACCAATGTCAGCAGTTATTTGGGAACATCCACACTTTAGTACAGTTGCTATATATGATCACCCATATTTTACAGACACCTCCAGATGGTTCACTATATTTTGGCAGAGCTAATGAAACAGTCAGTGAACTGACCACCACTTCTCGCTCTCCACTGTTCATGTGCCCCTGGCCCTTGAAACCAAGAAGGCTCAAAGTAGCTGGCAGTTGTAAGAATTTTCACAGACTCATATTGTTGATCAACATTCACAACTCCACAAGGGAAATGCAGCCCTCTAAAGGTGATCTGAGACATTCAGACTCCAAATGCAAGTCCATTGTCAAACCCATTGCAATGTGTTACATAGTTTTCTTTGTTTGGCTGTTGCAATACTACGGTGTGCTGGGAGACTATCTCATTGGAAGTCTCTTCCGCTGAATTCAAGCAAGTTTAAGAATACTCACTGACATTGAGGCCTTTACAAGTGAAGCACTTCAAGAAGAGTGGGGAAGGAAGTCAACCAGCCTGTTTAATAAATCAACCTAGTGTTTACTCACAATGATATAGGAGCTGTATGTTTGTGGGCCTTGACATCTTAGTCTGTAGTGTTTATTCTAAAATTCTTACAAACAACCCTGTTGGAGGAACATCCGCAACTGAGCATTATACCAGAGGTTGAAAATACTGCTACAGTTGTAAAGTTCTTTTATTATCACATGACCGGTTTCAGGCTCTTATACACCCATCTTCAGGTGTCGCACTAAGTTTACAACTACGCGGTATTTTCAACCTCTGGGCTAAAATTCTTACATGTGGTTCAAAAAAATAAACCTTTTAGGTTTAGTATAGACTACACACAATTCACAAACTATTAAAAGATGCACCACACTTATCAGCTAAAATGGAGAGCAGTTCCTCACTTTAAATTTACTGTTGCCCTCTAGTCAAGAGTATAAAACACACTCCATTGAAATGTGTCATACTGAAAAAGTGTCACAGGCACCACGAACTGGTGGGTTCTCTTGCTGGAGGGATCATTAACCAACTGGTACCACCATGACTGCATAAATGCAGTTAATATAACTTCATCTCATCCCATCTCTGTGAGCAAGAGTAGCACCACAACTGGTATTTGTTTCACTGAACATTGCTTATTTTCATCACTTCAAGCCACTCTTTCTCCCAACAGATCCACAACAAGTAAATTGCTTGGTGATAAATTACATATTTTTATGTAGAGTGGCAGGTTTTACATCTCCACCTATACTTTGCAAGCCACCTTGTGATGTGTGGTGGAGAGTACTTTGAGTACCACCTCACTTTCCCCCTTTCCTGTTTCGGTGTGTGTGTGTCTAGCGATGTATTTGTTGGCTCTTCTAGGAATGTACACAATCTGAATTTTAAAAGTAAACAACAACATGATCCAAAGCACCTCCTTTATAGTGCCTACCACTGGAGTTGGTTGAACATCTGTCATTTTCGCATTTACCAACTTACCTGTGATGAAACGCACTGCTCCTCTTTGGATTTTTTCTATTTCCTTTACCTATAAAGGTGTGTGTGTGTGTGTGTGTGTGTGTGTGTGTGTGTGTGTGTGTGTGTGTGTGTCAGACTGATGATCATTTTGTAAGCTACCTCCTTTGTGGAGGATTACACTTCCTGATGATTCTTCCAATGAATCTCAGTCTGCCATCTGAGGTTTCCCGTGATTACGATTATCAGGCTGTTCAACTTTAAATCTCTAACATACTTAAGGAATGTGTTTAAAGTGATGAAACTATGTAGTTATTCAATAATAGGTATTTGTGCCTAAAAATGCAATAAGATACATTTGTTTATGTTGAGGGTCAACTGATAATCACTGCACCAAATGTGTCTGCAGGTCCTGCATTTCATTAGTGTTTTCTAGCACTGTGACCTGTCTATATATACAATCTTAGGAATAGAGAATTTCTGTGATTCACTTCCAGAATTATTTTTTTTTCAATTAATGCCTGACAGCAACAACTTCAAACAGCATAGGTACTTTCAAAGTCCATATGAAACAGCATGGCTCAACAAGAGTTTCTATCCTCATCCTTGTCTGGGCTACATTTTACAAACACGGCTGATCCAACCCCTCGGCATTTGCTAGCCAACAATGCCATATGACTATTTTTTATTTCATGTCATGATGGTGTGTTCATAGTGCCAACACTAAACAGTGGGTCCATTGGGTTGAAAATTGTGGGGTCTGACTTTCTGGCAAATGAGCCCAGCTGTTTTACCCTCATGTTGGAGGACTGAATGCCTACATCTTCTCATTCTTTCTTCAGTGTCTGTACATCTACATATATTACATTCTTGTATGACTCAACTCCAACCCCCCCCCCCCCCTCCCAAACTAACAGAGTTGAATAATTCTGTCACAACTAGTTGTTGAGTAAGCACTTTTTTTTATCTGTAACAACATAGCTTTTTCCACCCAAAGTGTCCTGTATCTCAAGCACTTGTCAGATTTCAATGTCATGCAAGCATCTGTGTATTTAAAAAGGTGATGTCTCTCAACAGCTTCTCTCATGTATCTTAATAACCATCAACATAGTACAACTCACATTAAGTGTCCCATTACCTATCAGTTTTTTTTAGGCGAAGCTGAAGGAAAGCTATGTGGTCTTTGTAGTGAGACAGTGTTATTGTTCCTAGATGATACAACCATCATATTGGGAGTGCTGTTGAGCAAAAACTTGAAAACTATTCTCATTCTGAAAGCAGCTAGTGAAACAGAGCATGACTCAGGCAGAGCACTATACACCCCAGCAAGCCTAATACTGTTGCAGCTCAGGAACCCAGTAGATTGACCATTAATGACTGTGTCATGTCAACAGCTACCCACACCAATATCATATATCCTGGCTGAGGATTTTTCTTGGAGACGTTTGTACTTAACTCTCAATCAAGGCAGTTAAGCCAACATCTTCACTTCCTGTGATACACAAAGTTCCACTGCTGAGCCACACAGTGATTACCGAATTGTGCCCAGAGCTTATGGTTAGAGAGACCTGTTATCGGCTCAATATGCAAAGTTTTTCCAAACCTTCTTGAAGACTGACCAATTATATGCACAGATGTCATGTAATGCAAGCAGAATTGCAGATACAGCACCACTGTAAACAATCAAGGTATCTAATCAGATATGGTGGCCAGACTGTGTGGCCTCAGGAGTAAATGCCCTTTCAAATGCAGTATTTGGCATGTTCTTATTGATTTTGTCTATGAAAGGGAATACAAAATGTTTGAGTGCATACAAAGAACATGATGTTGTGAGCCAAGACTTACTGTGATAGATCAACATAAAAATAACAAAACAAATTAACTGGAAGACAAACTGCCATAAGTGCAGTTACAGTGTACCTGTGCCTTCTGTTGTATGCCCCAGTTGGTAACTGCGCGATAAGTTATCCAAAATGAACATGATGAAACATTGTATTTTAGAGCTCAGATTCATTGGTTTCACTAACTCACAATCAAAATTTCACATTCCTATCTAACCTCAACCTTCACTAAAGGTTGGTCTGTCACCACATCAAGTTTTATTTCCATCCTCCATACAGAATACAAATGCAGTTGGCTGCTTCCTCTTGTGCATCATGCAGCTACCAACTGCTGCATGCAACGAAAGACACAGGTACCCCATAACTGCATTTTATCCCAAACTACTTCATGAAAAAGCAATGATGAGAAAGTTTTGTAGGTAAATTTATGAATGATACAAGTATTTAAATTTAAAATCAAATAATAGAAAATCCAGGATTGAATGTAACAAGGTTATGAAAAGGAAATCTGCTACTCATCATAAAGAGGAGAGGCTGAGTCACAGATAGGTATAACAAAAAGACAGTCACAGAATAAGCTTTCAGTTTCAGCTGCTAGAGACTGCAGTCATGAGTGTGCAAGTTGTGTTTGCGCGCACACGTTTGTGTGTGCGTGTGTGTGTGTGTGTGTGTGTGTGTGTGTGTGTGTGTGTGTGTCTCATCTATTTTTGACAAAGGCCTTGTTGGCCAAAAGCTTAATCTGTTATACTCTTTTTGCTGTGCCTATCTCTGACTCTGCATCTTCGCTATATGGTGGGTAGCAAATACTTAATTTTTTTTTAACCATTAAAATCTTCTAAAAAACTTTTGGTTGCTGCATTACCTGTTAGTAGTGCCTTTATTACAGGATCATACACAAACAGTTTTGTGATGATTTAACTGCATGCTCTGGTGTATACATATAATTTAAAAGCAGTTCAGTATAAATACACAGTCTCCCAATGTTAAGACAGCGCTCAAATTGTCAGAACTCCCTAAACTGTGGATGGTTACAAGATGAAGTATCAAAAACTCCAATGGGTGGCAGTTGCGGGTAATGGAATTTTTGACATTTCATCTCATAGCTTTCCAATTTAGGCGGTTATGGCAATTCAAATGCCATCTGAATGTTGGGAGAGTGCATATTAAATTAACCATCTTAAATTACTTACATGTATATACCTGAGGATGCAATTAAATCATTGCAAAATTGATTGCATTATGATCCCGTAATAGAGGACCTACTAACATCTAATGTGGCTACCAAAAGTTTTTTAGAAGATTTTAAAGATTTAAAAAAAAATTAAAATATTTGTATCATGTATCTAAGCTGTGAATGCCCACATCATAAAATCATAAATATATGAATATTCTCCTATCTCACATATCACTTCTAAAGCTAATAAGAAAATAGAACTCGACTAAAAACAGTTTGAACAGTGGAATACAAGCTTTTCCCACATTCCAATGATACATTCTATGATGAAGTGGTTAACAACATACCCAGCAACCAGTCAATATTGGAAAAGCTGTCAAGTGACAAAGAAAACAGTGTACAATCTTTCTGTAGTATTAGTAGTGATCCTTGAGTTCTACTTTGTATAGTTCAGTAGCAGAGATTAACTGCTTTAAATTCTAGTTTTTTGGATGAGGAGTTCAGCAGCACATGCTAAATGCATCTGCTTCAATAAAACTACAGACAATACAGCAATATGAAAAACAATCTGGTACCCTGGTCAAGCCTGAGTATTCATCCTGAATATACAAATGAACTAAACAAAAACCTATTATCTTTTTCTATACTTGCATGTCACATCTCACAACAATTCTATATTTACTTCTCTCGCCCTTACCCCTTGCTGTATTCCTTTTTCTCATCCATAATCCTTTACACAGAAGATATTGTAATACATGGAAATACGGAAGCGTCCGATCCCGCCCGTCTGCTTTGACCCATGACGTCACAAATATGGCAGGAATGAAGGAATGACCACAAACCACAATTCCAATAAGGCGCATATAAAGTCGTTACATACATCGAAAAAAAACACACACACACACACACACACACACACACACACACACACACACACACACACACACACACACACACACACACATTCCACAAAAAGCCCAATGACACTAACGGGACAAGTGCGGGAAATAGGGGGTTTTTGGGCGGGGACAAACTAAATACAAGCAAATTTAGACACCCACCCCCATACAAAACCACACAAAACTGCGAAAAAAACCGACACCACAAAACTCCCCAAATACCACTAAACACAATATCATCTGGAATCTGACACTTCCCTTGACCTATATAGCTCAACAGCAGCTCCCGATCCCATAAATTAGGACCTAACACTTCCCTTAACCTATATAGCTAAAAACATCTCCCGACACCAATACCAAGACATTGGGATCGAACACCTTGACCTGTTATCCTTACGACATCTCCACACACAGCCGTCCCTGGTCCGAGATGCCGGAACTTTAAGTAAGCCTCATTTCTTCACGACATACTGAACACTTCACGACTTCATCCAAAAATCCGAATAGTTCAAGAAATTTTATTAGAGACAATGCACTGTCCCCCACCATAGCCGACAACCAAAAACTGTTGACCCTGTCAGTCATATCCATACCTACGAAAGACATAAAAAAAGCAATTTACCAAAATTCACACATGACGCCACACTCGCAAACTAAACCAAAAAAATCACCTAAGACTCCACCAGAGAGCACCACCGATTGCACCAAAACGACACCTACAAACACACCACTCTCACAAACTAAATACCGCACCGTCATGACGTAACACGCCACAACAGCCTTGCGTCACGGGTCAAAGCTGATGGGTGGGATTGGACGCTTCGGTCGACCCATAATACATTTGTAAACTAATTTTTTTCTGCATACCGAAAAAATTCAGCATACAAAAGCATTTTTAATCACACACAAGTATTAAATTCATATTGTAAACTGATACTGAGATTTCTGTTCCCTCCCTAGACTATTAATGCATTTGTCTTGAATATCAAAGGAGCAACTTTTCAGTGAGTGTACTGTGTGTACCTGAACTTCTATCAACATCGAAACTTAATCCTGAATGTGCCTTAAGGCTGTGCATTTATTCTTAATACATCCTCCATTCATTCATTTTAATTCAAGTATAAATTTACAAACTTATGATGGGTAATCACACTTGCCAAGTAACCTGCTGAACAGGACAGCACAAGTGAACAGTGTACATTAATAATATAAATATTATTATAAAACAGGGATGCAAGTTTCACTAATTCAACAGAAAAGAAACTCTGCTATGCTTTAAATTAATATTCACTACTTTAAATGTAAATGGTTTTGGTTAGACTTTATTGTGACTGTTATTGATAAAGAGTGAAACAAAAAATTTACTGTTACAGACACTATTTCCACAAGACGTTTCAAAGGTTCAAACCTCCATCATCAGGTGGATTTAGGTGGATTAATATGTCAAATACTTTGGTGTAATCTGTGGCACTGTGTGGTAAAGAAAATACATGGAAAGAAGCCTGTAATCAATGAAGGTATTTTCATTTCATTTATTTTATTTCCTCATTTATATTTTCATTCACACTTTCAGCCAAGGAGATCCACCAAGATGCGAGCCATGTACTGACAAGTGTCTTTTTCCCCCTACTGGACAGTGACACAGGTTAGGCCCAGGCCTTAACAAAACACATATGTGCCACGTTAATCAATACAAATCCACTGATATTGGAGGTTTAAATATTCAAAATACATAATGAAAATAAATAAGCACTTATTGGTAATAGTAAACTTATTTCACTTGATATTCACTGTTTCCTAAATATGTGCCCAGAAAAAGTATACCTGTAAATCCCAAGACTAATACCATAGTTTCCTTTTTTCCCTAATTTTTTGAGTGAAGGGTCACAATCCTTAAGGACACCGTAAATGAAAATAAATGAACTTACTTAACTTCATACTCCCAAAGTTGCCTGACAACCTTCCTGTTAAAGTAAAGGAACCCAATCATTTCTACAGATACAAATGATGATGACAGCAAGCATGGATGAACTGCCGTTAATGCTCTGCTCTATGCCTCAAAATTGTATGCCTGTCAACAGGTGCAAGTAATACAGACAATTTAAAGGTCACTGCGGTATATCTTCAAGTATTTTGGCTCAAAAATCACTGCTGAAATCACAAACTGCACAAGCAATGGGTGGCTTCAATGGCAGAGTTTAAGTTGTGTGCTTTGTGATAAGTAGATCTCAGACTGACTCAAGTCTAAAATATCCGGTCTGCAATCCACCCAATTGCCTCAGAACAGAAAGTTGGCCTGGGGGTGGGGGGAAGGGGACAGAGCAAAAAATTGCTGCACTGGAATTCAAAGTGCTTCAATGGACATCTGACATGACACTTCATGATCATGTGACTAATCGTGAAATAGCAGGCCGTATGGAAGGGCACCTATTGTTGATAAAACAAGGGAAAGCCATCCATGTAGTAGTATGGACATGTACTTCGAGCAGATCAAGATACAACAGCAAAATGCAGCATTTCATTGAAAGTCGAAGGTAAACAACCTTCAGAACCGGGAAACTGGGGCAACGCTGATTAGATACCTCCCTACACAGACTTTAAGATAGCAGGTCTCTACCTCAACCAAGCACAAAATTGTGTCAAGCAGTGACAGGCAGCCAAAAGAACGAAACCCACTACATTACAGGACAAATGTTAAGGAAGAAGAAGATTAAAATGTACACCCGAAAACTCTGTTCAGTATATATTTTGTTTATTGATGGTGTATCACATTTATAAATGAAGATGACTTCCCCAGTCACACCCCAAAGCTGCTTCACCACATGGCTCTCAAATACCTTAGTGACAAATGCCCATTTAAAATTTTGACTATGCAGCCATTACATACAAACAACAGTGTAAGCAGAATACATTCACGGAAATTCAAACAATATTTGATACAGCTCATTTTTGACAAGATTGACAGAACCTTTAAATACTCAATTTTCTCAAGTAATGCTTGCACTACAATACATGGAACCATCCTTCTTATAAACAGACCTCCCAATGCCATGATGACATTTCTATAGTTAATATAGGTTTTTGAAAACCCAAACTTTCACCAGTATGCTACAATACTCCCGCTTCATCCCAGAAATGATAGGACACAGAGAAAGATATAGAAAATGCTTCTCCCAAAATCAGGAGAGAGAGAGAGAGAGAGAGAGAGAGAGAGAGAGAGAGAGAGAGAGAGAGAGAGAATGTGGCTTAACAGAAGCCTAACATATCACTTCACTAACTCACAATCTGGTATCTTTTAACCTAGGCCTCTAACTATGCACCACCTCAGTATTTAACCTCAACTAAGATTGCATATGTTATTTGTTGGCTTTGTCAACTCTCAGTCAAATTGCCATCTTTCAAGGTACCCTGTATCTGAGGCTACACTACAGATCAGTCTGCCACAACAACTTAAATTCCAAAAACATAATGCCTATTTTCTGTTCTCTTCATCTATACATGAATAGCGTCACGTCACATCTTCATTGCATTACGAGATGAAGCTGACATCTGGTATTGGCAGTTGCAGCTGACTTGACAATGACCCTGATGTTAATTTTATCAATTCTTTTTAAAACTTAACATTCTTATTTGTTTTGTCACAGTCACGCAGACTTTGCCATTTAGAATAAAATATGACGGTATAAAATTCACAAGAATGCTAACATCCGAACAAGCAAGTTTATGTTTTTTCTGAAGACATTCAAATCTAGAATAAGTAGATACAGACTATTATTCCAAAAAAATCCATTAATTAAGTAATTTACTGACCAATGAAAATGGAGTTTGGAAATTTTTTTTATGAGTAATAATCTAAAATAATTTAAAAATAACAATCTCATATTGTTATTGATGCACCACGAAACAAACGTGAGCAAATAACATACCTAGTGTTTCACTTTTTGGTAGCTATTTGACGATAATAGTGTGCAAAGTATGCATAACATTATGATAATTGAAAAAGAAAAAATCTTTCTATTTAATCATTTCTCTACGTCTTGCTGTCAATGAACTCAATAGTTGCTCCAAGACTAATACACTACACTACACATAAATGTCAAGTCATATGTACATTGTCACAGCATATACAATTACTGAATCTTTTACACCGAGCACTATGTGAATTTACAAGTCAATGTTGTAGATGTGGACACAAAAATTAATATCTTACCAATATGTCACATCTTACCATTAGAGAGGAAAGAGTGTAAATGACAGCTAAAAGTAAAGTTGGACAAAGAAAAATTCAGAGCCATCTTCTACTAATCAGAACCATCAGAATAGCAGACGAACATTGACTTACAGGTAGGCTATTAGCCAAATGAAGTAAACATTCTGTACTTGTTCATCAAAAATATTATGGACTATATGAAGTATTAATTTAATATCCAGGAAATTAACTTGTGTACATGGTACAAAATTAAAATAAGAGTTGGTAGGTACTTTGAGTTCATAGTGAAGTTATAAACCAATCAAGTATTGTTATCCACATGTCAATTATAACTGCGGTCAGTCCATCAAGTGCAATAATAATGGGCATTGCTGTATGTAGTTTAGGAAACTTAAAATTTATAAAAAAAAAATCATTTTTATATTACCAATAAAACAAGTCAGTCATGAAATAATTGACTGACAGAACAATTCAAAGTCACTTTACAAATGGAGAATGTTATTATTGAGGTGTGTGCAAAATGGAATGTTAGTTTTACACACACAGTTTCAAGTGAACTTACATCAATCACGGAAACTCAATATACGTGCGAAACCTCGTGCAGACACAAAAATAAAATTTTCAGAAATAAGTATTGAACATGTACAAATGAGACTTTCATGACACTTACACTATACACGGTCCGAAGATAGTGCGCAGTTCGTCAATAATGGATATAAATGTTACCAACCAAACTAAATTTGTACCAAACAAAAATCATGTAATTATGGTTTCATAATTCTGTTCTCTGAGAAAAACCACCGAACAGCTCAACAGAAACGTAGATACTATCGCTTATGAATGTTTTTGTGGAACAGGATGTTGTAAATAGAACGTAATACGTTACACATGCTATACGAGACATATCGCGTTGGCCCCATGTGGACACAAGTTCCGAACTCCAGCTATCGTTAAGTTCCTTGAACACTCGGCAACAAGTACAAGTGATCCGATATAATAGGGAAAAAAAGGAAAAATAGGCCCCTTAGTAATTACTTGACATTTACATTTATTTCTAGCGTTCAAAAGCACCGCGCTGGCTAAGCAGTGCCAAGCTATCAGATAACCGAACGAGTCTACTACTAGCTGTCACGCATCCCTAAACGAAATTACCACTAACAATAACACACCGACGCCGGTAACAAATATACACAATTCTATATCTCACCCACAATTTCCCTTAAATAACCCAGTCCACAACATTGTTAGGTCCCCAACTCCAAACTTCTACACATGTACACACTAGTCTAGTGTTACTGCTGCAAAGACAAAATACATGAGTAAAAGACCGATAACAATATCGATTATGTTCTGGACATACCAAGGATGTTAATTATATATGAACACAAATGCAGCAGGTAAACTGTATAGAATTCGACACAGATCACAGCTTATTTTACATATTCATTAATTGTAAACCATGTCATTAATTAACAAGTCTGTAATATTTGATACTATACGTGACATACAGAGTTGACAGCCACTGGGGCAATGCTGTTTTTTCGTCAAATTTAAGGCTGTGAGTCAGAACGAAAGTCATAAAAATAACGTAATCTTTATGATTCAGAAGTGTGGCTGCGTTCATATAGCAAGAGGAGATGACGCTACAGATTTACACTGTACTTTACTTTGAAGCTAGCGCCGCCATTTTACATGCCACAAACGCAACTTATTTTACTTATTCATTAATTGTAAACCATGTCATTAATTAACAAGTCTGTAATATTTGATACTATACGTGGCATAGAGAGTTGACAGCCACTGACGCAATGCTGTTTTTTAGTCAAATTTAAGTCTATGAGTCAGAACGAAAGTCATAAAAATAACGCAAACTTTATGATTCAAAAGTGTGGCTGTGTTCATATAGTACGGGGAGATGACGCTACAGATTTACACTGTACTTTACTTTGAAGCTAGTGCCGCCATGTTACATGCCACAAAACATTGGCAGACCAGTGTTTACGATTGCTCCATGTTCTTAACTTCTGTCGTGTGCAAGATCAAGTTGTTTTAAATAAAAACTGGACAGTGCATTCGTCAGGAAAGCGTTTTCAGACGTTCTCCCGATCTTAAATGCATATTTGATCCAGTAATACAACACATTTCTCCTCTTTAATGTAACTTTATTTCCAAGAATTGAAGCATGTAATATGAGAAGGCTGCTTCCGTAATCCAGCATTTTCTTTAATATGAAATGACGAAACTGATGTTCGGTTTATGTTCTCTTACCGAAAATGCTGAGCACATATCTTGTTATGTTTGGACGTTATCAACCCATCCTTCTCACAACGTTCACCCAGAGAGTTTTTCGAGTTGTGCTGATAGGAAATCTTAAGTGAAGTGGCAGAAATAAAATCACTATGGTAAAAGAAAACTGCACAAACAAAATTTATGTGTATAAAAGAAAGTATCGCTTCAACGAATCCACTTATGAATAAAATGTGATTTTTTTACACTTTAGCCTATAATCAGAATCAGAAAAACGATGCAAGCTGGGAATTTTGATCGAACTTCTTCAGCCAGAAGCTAATGTTTGCTGCAACTAACATGGTGGACGTCGGCTTCAAGTTGTTGACTTCATGACAACTTCTCTTATTATACTTCCACGGTTGTTAACCTTCGACCATAGATATCTCTGGTAGAATTTATTAACTATAGCCGCTAATTTGTTATCCAAGTAAAGTTATCATTACTTGCGTCCTGCGTATATGCCCTCTGGCTCCAGCAATGGTCGGAGTACCTGTCCCCATTTCGCGTCATTTTTCCATGCTGATATTAAGATATGATTCACTCGTCGGTCTATTTTTATGAGAGGTTTGAATATAGCTCACCGTACTTATACATAACACCTCAGTTTATAAATGATCCTTTTAGAAGATTAGCATTTTATATTCCCATAAAACATCTCAACATAAAATGGCTCCAACATAAACTTAACTAAATGCTCATACTTCGCTCTTCCGAAATGCGAGTCACGTGTGTTAACAGCTGCAGCAGCTCGCAGTTATCCTCCCTTTACACTGAAGCAAATGCGCAACAGCGAACGACAGTTCTCTATGTCGTAAACGCTAACCACACGTGCGCAGACGGCATTTAGTCGTGCGAGGTTTGCATTCGCATTTGTTCACTCGTGTTCCGCTGCTTGTCGGCTTTTCAGCGAACCATCAAAGCAAGTTTGCATCTTCTCCGTTTTGGCGCTAGAAGCACAGAAAACTTTCATCTACTATGTTGACTACAGTACTTTTGTTGCTGTTGACGTTAGATATCGTCCGTGCTTCTGGGATCCAGGAGATCACAAGAGAATATCGAAGGAAAATCAATAAACTACTGGCCATTAAAATTGCTACACCAAGAAGAAATGCAGATGATAAACGGGTATTCATTGGACAAATATGTTATACTAGAACTGACATGTGATTATATTTCCACGCAATTTGGGTGCATAGATTCTGAGAAATCAGTACCCAGAACAACCGCCTCTGGACGTAATGACGACCTTGATACTCCTGGGCATTGAGTCAAACAGAGCTTGGATGGCGTGTACAGGTACAGTTGCCCATGCAGCTTCAAAACGATACCACAGTTCATCACTGGCGTATTGTGACGAGCTAGTTGCTCGGCCACCATTGACCAGACGTTTTCAATTGGTGAGAGATCTGGAGAATATGCTGGCCAGGGCAGCAATCGAACATTTTCTGTATCCAGAAAGGCCCGTACAGGACCTGCAACATGCGGTCGTGCATTATCCTGCTGAAATGCAGGGTTTCGCAGGGATCGAATGAAGGGTAGAGCCACGGGTCGTAACACATCTGATGTGTAACGTCCACTGTTCAAAGTGCCGTCAATGCGAGCAAGAGGTGACCGAGACGTGTAACCAATGGCACCCCATACCATCACGCCGGGTGATGCGCCAGTATGGCGATGACTAATACACGCTTCCAATGTGCGTTCACCGCGGTGTCGCCAAACACGGATGCGACCATCATGATGCTATAAACATAATCTGGATTCATCCGAGAAAATGACGTTTTGCCATTCGTCTACCCAGTTTCGTCGTCGAGTACACCATCGCAGGCGCTCCTGTCTGCGATGCAGCGTCAAGGGTAACAGCAGCCGTAGTCTCCGAGCTGATAGTCCATGCTGCAACAAACGTCCTCGAACTGTTTGTGCAGATGGTTATTGTCTTGCAAACGTCCCCATCTGTTGACTCGGGGATCGAGACGTGGCTGCACGATCCGTTACAGCCATGCGGGTTAGATGCCTGTTATCTCGACTGCTAGTGATACGAGGCCGTTGGGATCCAGCACGGCGCTCCGTATTACCCTCCTGAACCCACCGATTCCATATTCTGCTAACAGTCATTGGATCTCGACCAACGCGAGCAGCAATGTCGCGATACGGTAAACCGCAATCGCGATAGGCTACAATCCGACCTTTATCAAAGTCGGAAACGTGATGGTACGCATTTCTCCTCCTTACACGAGGCATCACAACAACGTTTCACCAGGCAACGCCGGTCAACAGCTGTTTGTGTATGAGAAATCGGTTGGAAACTTTCCTCATGTCATCACGTTGTAGATGTCGCCACTGGCGCCAACCTTGTGTGCTCTGAAAAGCTAATCATTTGCATATCACAGCATCTTCTTCGTGTCGTTTAAATTTCGCGTCTGTAGCACGTCATCTTCGTGGTGTAGCAATTTTAATGGCCAGTAGTGTACAATGAGCTACCATTAAATTTCATTGATATTTAAGTTAATCTAAATAGCCTGCATAAGTAAAGCATACAATTTTTTTGTAAAGAAAGTCGAACGTTTTGTGAAATGATTTGTCTAAAACTATGAAATAAAAAGTATTAGAGAAACATTTGACGCAACTCATTTTCTCTTCATAATTTCGAGCATCATTCAAAGGCACGTCGAATGTCTCTCTGATCTATTTGTTTCTTTTACACAAATCATTTCACAAAATATTTGACCGATTTCTTTCATATTTTATTTTCAAGTTTTATTCAGAAACGTCGTTTGCCTTCCTAACGTCTTCTGTTCTCGAAAATCCTAACTTTGGTACTTGATGTCGAGGAAGCCTTTTTGACATTTAAATATCGCAGCAATGCATCTTTTTATGCACAAAAAAAAAAAAAACAGATGAACCTCTTGACACTTCATTTACATAGCTTGTGGCAGCTTTTTGTGAAATGTTTCAGTTTTTCTTCAACTTAGTAATTAAGTTTTCCTTAATTACCCTGATTACTTTCAAGCAATTAAATATGCTCATGCAAAACTAGACCTCACGCTGGTCACTTTGATACCCTGTTTGCCTGTTTCTCTCTCTCTGTTTGGCTATGAAAATTCGGACAAAACCTCATTGTATAATTTATAAGGAGTCTTGCTTTCGCTCTGCTCACTCGCCTGCAACAACGAATTGAGTGTTAATCAAACGATAAAATAGTTCTTTCTGCGTGGTGTCATTTCCAAAAAACGTCGTTTCGATATCTTGAACCGTTTATGAGATACGACGATTTTTACGACCACTTGATTCCCAATGTGCAGGAAAGGATTCGGACGTACTGGGAGCAACCCGTCCCCGGGTATAACACCCTATATCTCAAGAATGAAAGGGGATATCACTCCTCTCTCAACTTTAAATGCAATTTACATATAATGGTTGCGTTTAAGACGCAATAATTTCTGGCCTAAAATGAACTATACAGAAAGTGATTTTACCCCTGCAAACTCAAAAATTTCTTACAACCATGTGCTCAGTACCGTGCAGCACGGTAACTATGACAAATAACGAAAATAAATTTAGACCTTTATCAAGCAAAGATATCAAGCTCTAAGATACGGAAAAATCAAATTTTTTCGCCAAATTGTTTTCTTAGAATCGGATGATAAGTATTTCATAGCTGCCGGCGCGTTTGCTCCACTGCTTTGCGGAGAAGAGTCGAAGCTGTCGCTCTCAGTGTCGCGCGTGTTGCAGCGACGAGATTCAAACACGTTTGCATTCAAATGTCGCTGGTTGTAGCAGAGGACAGGCAGCGCCAGGGACGTTTCCCACGTGGCACGTAGGACACTTCCGTAACCATAACTGCGGTCGGTCGCTTACGTAGGACGTGGCCTAAAAAAGAGGTTACTTAATTTCGGAAATTCATACACATTGTTATGGTAAAAACTAAGTCTGAAACAACAACCATGGAAAGTTTCGAGGAAGAGAACACTTTAGATTTTATACCCGAGACTGATGTCGAAAATGTTCTGGGTAACGGTAGCGGCGTTTTGGCGCCATTAAGTGACGCAGCGTCCCAGCCGGTAAGCAATACTAGCTCCGAAGCAGCAAATTCTACACCTCACCCATTTGTACAACTATATCATAGAATAGGCGCTCTACTCTTTCAAAAACTTGATAAAAGGTTTGATGAAAACATTCAAAGACTTGACAACACTTCAGCGTGATTACAAGTGTTGACTAACGATGTTAGTAATCTTACTCAACTGCAGAATACTTTGAAAACACGCTACGAACCACGTCATTGAAATGATACTGTACCTCTTAAAAGGAATAACTAATGACATTTCAACACTGAAAACTACAGTAAAAGACATGCCAGAATAGATTACAAACTGACATCATTTTTATACAATGCCGTTAGAACAAACACCACTACAGTCCACAGTTTAACAGATAACCAGACAAGTAGATGACTTGATGATCTTTTACGAAAGAGACTTAAATTGATAACAGGCTAAAGACTGAACTACAGGAGACTGTTGAGCAAACGATTACCGATGTGTACACAGAGCAGTATACGTCACTATTAAAGATACGAACTGAGTTAAGTCAGATACACAGAACACTTACACAGGATCTACCTAATTGGCAGGATCATGAGCAAACACAGATAGAAACACAAAAAAATGGTTCAAATGGCTCTGAGCACTATGGGACTCAACTGCTGTGGTCATCAGTCCCGTAGAACTTAGAACTACTTAAACCTAACTAACCTAATGACATCACACACACCCATGCCCGAGGCAGGATTCGAACCTGCGACCGTAGCAGCAGCGCGGCTCCGGACTGGAGCGCCTAGAACCGCACGACCACCGCGGCCGGCCGATAGAAACACAATCGGACAAATTAGAAAAAGAATGGAATAACATTAAGGAGCAAACAAGGAATGATAGTAGCTATACAGGTAAGAGTAATGATGAATGTCATAGTCCAGTTTCTCATGCAAATGTATGTACGCAAGGAACTGTAGCTAGCACAAACATAGTACTGCAAAACGCTGTTACACGAAATGTGGGGGAAGATGCCACACTTTCATCAATTATACTAGAAGGAAGTCTTCTAAAAAACCGACAATTCCAGGTGTTCGTCCTAGAAAAGAAATCTGTTCATCCTGTTATTTTCTTAAAAGATTTTAGAATCGTGTTGCTTACAGCTTGGTCTGAAAGACAAAAGATCTAGTATGTATTAGGACTTATATAAGGCGAGGCCGCGCTTTTGGCTTCTGAGGCGGCAGAGAGATGTCACACATTAACACAATTTCAAAATGCATTTCTTTCGAAATATTGGTCGTGTTGTGTGCAGGAACGCTTAAGGAAACAAGCATATAAACCAGAGCCATACAACATCAGGCACGGATCGTTAAGACAATATTTAGATAATTACATAAATAAGACTCGTTTCTGGGATGAACCCGTGGCTTTTAATGATATTCTACATATCTGAAAAGGAAAACTTCCACTTCACATTAGAGAGACACTGGTACAGGTCCTAGGAACGATCTAGAATACTTTTTGTCGGTCCTCGATTCTACTGAGCTTATAAACGCAGATATGAAGGCTAATAGTAACAATAATAAACAGAATGAGTATCGTAATGGTGGGGGCGGAAGGACAGGGCTACGCCCACCCGGCCGCAGTATAAAAGCGACAGTGACGTGGTGCCCAGCCTGCGTTTGTTGACACACAGCAGGCTGTGTCGATCTCAGTGGCTGGCTGGGCCGGCGGATTCTATCCGAATCATACACAGGAGACGTAGTGATGACAGGTGTCAACCTAGTTATTCGAACCAAGGTGAAGGCAACTAGCATGATGAATATAATAAAAGTCAGTGGGGACTACCGCCAAATAGTCATTCACAGTACATCTAAATCTACAGCTAACCTCCGCAAGCCACCTAACGGTGTGTGGCGGAGGGTACCTTGAGTACCTCTGTCGGTTCTCGCTTCTATTCCAGTCTCGTATTGTTCGTGGAAAGAAGGATTGTCGGTATGCCTCTGTGTAGGCTCTAATCTCTCTGATTTTACCCTCATGGTCCCTTCGCGAGACATACGTAGGAGGGAGCAATATACTGCTTGACTCCTCGGTGAAGGTATGTTCTCGAAACTTCAACAAAAGCCCGTACCGAGCTACTGAGCGTCTCCCCTGCAGAGTCTTCCACTGGAGTTTATCTATCATCTCCATAACGCTTTCTTACTAAATGATCCTGTAACGAAGCGCGTTGCTCTCCGTTGGATCTTCTCTATCTCTTCTATCAACCCTATCTGCTGAGCAGTATTCAAGTAGTGGGCGAACAGGTGTACTGTAACCTACTTCCTTTGTTTTCGGATTGCATTTCCTTAGGATTCTTCCAATGAATCTCAGTCTGGCATCTGCTTTACCGACGATCAACTTTATATGATCATTCCATTTTAAATCACTACTAATGCCTACTCCCAGATAATTCATGGAATTAACTGCTTCCAGTTGCTGACGTGCTATATTGTAGATAAATGATAAAGGATCTTTCTTGTCTATGTATTCGCAGCACATTACACTTGTCTACATTGAGATTCAATTGCCATTCCCTGCACCATGCGTCAATTCGCTGCAGATCCTCCTGCATTTCAGTACAATTTTACATTGTTACAACCTCTCGATATACCACAGCATCTTCCGCAAAAAGCCTCAGTGAACTTCCGATGTCATCCACAAGTTCATTTATTTATATTGTGAATAGCAACGGTCCTACGACACTCCCCTGCGGCACATCTGAAATCACTCTTACTTCGGAAGACTTCTTTCCATTGAGAATGACATGCTGCGTTCTGTTATCTAGGAACTCTTCAATCCAATCACATAATTGGTCTGATAGTCCATATGCTCTTACTTTGTTCATTAAACGACTGTGGGGAACTGTATCGAACGCGTTGCGGAAGTCAAGAAACACGGCATCTACCTGGGAACCTGTGTCTATGGCCCTCTGAGTCTCGTGGGCGAATAGCGCGAGCTGGGTTTCACACGATCGTCTTTTTCGAAACCCATGCTGATTGCTACAGAGTAGATTTCTTGTCTCCAGAAAAGTCATTATACTCGAACATAATACGTGTTCCAAAATTCTACAACTGGTCGACGTTAGAGATATAGGTCTAGGACTAGGAATTTTCGGACTCCACAGTGGCAATACCAGCAGGGAAACCAGCCGCAATTCAATCAGGCGAGAAACACAGGGGGAGGGGGGGGGGGGCGCAGTGGGTAAATACAAATCCAGCTGTGAATGTAATCGAGCTCACCGACAATACACATTCGGTGGCTACCAATATGTCAAACTAGAATTGGTCACTTGGTCACATTACGCTCTCCGATGCCCTCATTTGACATCCATATTTTCAAACCACTGTAGTACTTCCAGTAGGAAAACGTAAATAAAACTAACAGCAGAGAAAATGCTTGTGTATGTGATACTAAGACTAAAAAATAGTAAGAAGAAAGTAAAGCTGTAGATCGGAGCACAGGATTAAAGAACCAAATCAAAATGGTTCGAATGGCTCTGAGCACTATGGGACTCAACTGCTGTGGTCATAAGTCCCCCTAGAACTTAGAACTACTTAAACCTAACTAACCTAAAGACATCACACACATCCATGCCCGAGGCAGGATTCGAACCTGCGACCGTAGCGGTCGCGCGGTTCCAGACTGTAGCGCCCAGAACCGCTCGGCCACTCCGGCCGGCGAACCAAATCACAACAACACAAACATACTGGTGCTGTTCTATCTATTACACAGTAGTTAAGTAAAACGAAGTTAGTACACTTGCACTAATGAGCCAAAACATTATGAGTACCTGCTTAATAGCCTGTCTGCCCGTCTTTGGAACGGAATACATCACTGATTCTGCGTGTCAGGGATCCGACAGGTTGTTGGTAGTTTGTGGACGTATGTGACGTTAGATGTCTACCCACAGGTCACGTAACTCGCATAAATAACGGGTCCGTGATTTGCGTACGCGGTGATGCCGCTGGATAGCGACCCAAAAGGTTCCATAGGATGTACATCAGGCGAACTCGGTCGCCGAGACATCGGCATGAGTCCACTATAACGCTCCTCAGACCACTGTAGCACGGTTCTGCCTCCGAGAGGCTGACAATAATACTGTTGAAAGATGACACCGCCGTCGGAAAAGACATCAAGCATGAAGGGATGCAGGAGGTTCGCAGCTGTCAGCGTGTCTTCGATTACTACCACAGGTCCCATGCAAGCGCAAGAGAATATTTCCCATAGCAAAATACTGCTCCCACAAGGCTGCGTCCGTGACGCGCTTCACGTTTCGAGCCGCCGTTCACCTCGATGACGGCGTTTCTGGAGACGACCAGCAACCTTGTGTAACAAAAATGCCATTCACCCGAAGAGCCGACACGTTTACATTGATTAACGGTCGAATCCCGATGGTCCTGTGTCCACTGAAACCTTAAATGACGATGTCGTTGGGTCAACATCTGAACACATAGGGGTGGTCTGCTACGGAGCTCCATGTTCAACAACGTACGATGAACGGTGTGTTCCGAAACACTTGCACGTGCACCAACATTGTGCTCTTTAGGCAGAGATGCCACAGATCACCATATGTCCTACTTTACAGAGCAGACAGGCCTCCGAACCCCACGTTCTTTGAAGAGTCGTGGACATCCAACCATTCAGCGCCTGGTGGTAGTTTCACTGTCCTTCTTCTAGCTCCTTCCGTAGATGCTCACGACAGTAGCACGTGAATAATCGACCAGCTTCGCCGTTTTCGAGATACTCGTTCACAGGCTCTGCATAACAACAATCTGCCCTTTGTCAAAGTCGCTTACCTCACTGAATTTTCCCATTTGCAGCCCCCTGTCTTCGCTACAGTGATTCCCCGTTCATGTATATTCCACTCACGCACTTTTGTTACCGCGTCACGTGCCCGCAACGACACCAGGCAGTATCCAACGTAGTGCTGGGCAGTGATCATAATATTTTGGCTTATCAGAGTATGTGACAAATGGCACTAGATTATGAAAGAAAATTGGGCTAGGATACATTTGTGACTAGCAGATAAGAAACGAGGCTCAAATGGCTCTGAGCACTATGGGACTCAACCACTGAGGTCATAAGTCCCCTAGAACTTAGAACTACTTAAACCTAACTAACCTAAGGACAACACACACATCCATGCCCGAGGCAGGATTCGAGCCTGCGACCGTAGCGGTCGCGCGGTTCCAGACTGTAGCGCCAGAACCGCTCGCCCACCAACGGCCGGCAAGAAACGAGGAAATGTACCTGTAATTATCAGGTAAGATAGCATATTGATCATTGTAGATTAGGTTAAGTAGTAGTGGAATACGGAGTCTAATGGCACGGACCTCGCAAAATATTTTACTACAGGCTGATCAGGATGAGTGGACAAAGGATGGCACGAAAAATTGACCTCCTTAAAGGAATGCAATGAGGAATGGAAACAGGTAGAATTTTCTTTGTCTCCGCATAAATATACATAATCCACGCGACTTTCAATGCTAGTATTAGTCTTGATGCCCATAAGGGCTAACTGTTCGAAACTTACAGAAAAGTATGAATACTATTAAGCACAGTAGTTTTAATTTTACATTTATTTTTAAGAGAAATGTATGAGTGCTCAAGTCTAAATTTTGCAACTGAAAGGAAAAACGACTTCTAACCTACAAAAGAGTAGAAGTGCAAACCACTTGAGAAGAACCAGCAAGGAACTTTGTTTTGTAGCAGGGTGCAGGGTACTAACGTTTGTGCATTCTTACAAGGGAACCTCCCCATCGCACCCCCTTCAGATTTAGTTATAAGTTGGCACAGTGGATAGGCCTTGAAAAACTGAACACAGATTAATCGAGAAAACAAGAAGAAGTTGTATGGAACTATGAAAAAAATTAATAAAATATACAAACTGAGTAGTCCATGCGCAACATAGGCAACATTCAGGAAAGTCTGAGCACAGCAGCGTCGTGGTCCCGTGGTTAGCGTGAGTAGCTGCGCAGCGAGAGGTCTTTGGTTCAAGTCTGCCCCCGACTGAACGTTTCACTTTCTTTATTTTCGCAAAGTTATGATCTGTCCGTTCGTTCATTGACGTCTCTGTTCACTGTAATAAGTTTAGTGTCTGTGTTTTGCGACCGCACCGCAAAACCGTGCGATTAGTAGACGAAAGGACGTGCCTCTCCAATGGGAACCGAAAACATTTGATCGCAAGGTCATAGGTCAACCGATTCCTCCACAGGAAAACACGTCTGATATATTCTATACGACACTGGTGACGGCATGTGCGTCACATGACAGGAATATGTTGTCGGCCCACCTAACTTGTACACTTAGCGAATGGGTAAAAAGATTCTTCTACGTTGCCCGATTTAGGTTTTCTTGTGGATGTGATAATCACTCCCAAAAAAAGTGATGAAAACATAAGAGTTTGTCACATAAACTGACAATAAAAAATTCAACTTTTCACTCGAGGGAAGACTTGAACCTAGGACCTCTCGTTCCGTAGCTGCTCTCGCTAACCACGGACCACGGCGCTCCTTGACTCCCAGTCTCCTTGATGTTGCCTATCTTCGAATGGACTACTCAGTTTGCATATTTTACTAATTTTTTTCATAGTTCCACACAACTTCTTCCTGTTTTCTCGATTGATCTGTGTTCAGTTTTTCAAGGCCTATCCACTGTGCCAACTTATAACTAAATCTGAGGGGGGTGCGATGGGGAGGTTCCCTTGTTAGCATATACTGGTGCTCTGTCAGAAGCACAGAAACAAACGGAGAGACACAAATATATGTAGCAGCACGACAAGAGCTCAGCTTTAGCACACACTACTTTCATTTAATAGGTTCGGACTACACAGCAAGCCCCGGAAGGCGAGTTATCATAGAGGTAAGTAAAAGACACGATGAAATGAACATGACCACAAGCATAACTGACACAACCAGATCAATGGATATGGTGAACTTAGTAGGGGAATAACAAGCAGCACACACTTAGATCTGAAGCTATACACGTGAAGATGTCACTAATTAAGAAGAAATAAGGAAATAAGTGTTAAATAATCTCCTCTATTCTACATTAGTCTATTGTATATATTTTTATTATTACTCGTGTTTGTATTAAGATCTGAAACTATCAATTGGTAATTACCGCGAAGTTGCGTTCTGGGTCTCGTGGAAATGAAATTCCCGCCGCCCCAAGCCCCCCCCCCCCCACCCCCTCCCCAAGCTACAGTAAACTTAGGGTAAAAACAGTAATCCACATCTCAAATTTGAAACGGTTCCGAGCACTTGACGGTGCTCCCAAATTTTAATGCGAAAGTACCAGACAATTAGGCAAAGGGCATTTACAATGAGGAAAATGAAAATTGTAACTCTAAAAGGCGTGCTTTCCGTACGACCTGCATGTATACAAGATTCGCGTTTCGGTATGCTGGAAGCTCAAAGCAGTCCCATGTAATCCGTTTTTGCTTACGCCATGAATAATAGTGAGAGAGAGCAATACCTCAAATAATTGTATTGTAAATAAATGCATATGCGGCTGGTGATGTACTCAAACAAATAAGGATTGTACTCATGAACGAGGGCAGTATGAAGGAAGATTGTTATGAAGCTAAATTCAGAAATGGCTATAAACTGAGAAACTACAGGGCTATTACAAATGATTGAAGCGATTTCATAAATTCACTGTAGCTCCATTCATTGACATATGGTCACGGCACACTACAGATACGTAGAACAACTCATAAAGTTTTGTTCGGCTGAAGCCGCACTTCAGGTTTCTGCCGCCAGAGCGCTCGAGAGCGCAGTGAGGCAAAATGGGAACAGGAGCCGAGAAAGCGTATGTCGTGCTTGAAATGCACTCACATCAGTCAGTCATAACAGTGCAACGACACTTCAGGACGAAGTTCAACAAAGATCCACCAACTGCTAACTCCTTTCGGCGATGGTATGCGCAGTTTAAAGCTTCTGGATGCCTCTGTAAGGGGAAATCAACGGGTCGGCCTGCACTGAGCGAAGAAACGGTTGAACGCGTGCGGGCAAGTTTCACGCGTAGCCCGCGGAAGTCGACGAATAAAGCAAGCAGGGAGCTAAACGTACCACAGCCAACGGTTTGGAAAATCTTACGGAAAAGGCTAAAGCAGAAGCCTTACCGTTTACAATTGCTACAAGCCCTGACACCCGATGACAAAGTCAAACGCTTTGAATTTTCGGCGCGGTGGAGATCATGATTAGCAATTCATGTCATGGCCTCCACGCTCTCCCGACTTAACCCCATGCGATTTCTTTCTGTGGAGTTATGTGAAAGATTCAGTGTTTAAACCTCCTCTACCAAGAAACGTGCCAGAACTGCGAGCTCGCATCAACGATGCTTTCCAACTCATTGATGGGGACATGCTGCGCCGAGTGTGGGAGGAACTTGATTATCGGCTTCATGTCTGCCGAATCACTAAAGGGGCACATATCGAACATTTGTGAATGCCTAAAAAAACTTTTTGAGTTTTTGTATGTGTGTGCAATGCATTGTGAAAATATCTCAAATAATAAAGTTATTGTAGAGCTGTGAAATCGCTTCAATCATTTGTAATAACCCTGTATATTCGAGTAGTGCAAATATAGTGAAGTGAAAACTGTGCTTTAAGGAAGTTTTGTTCCTGTTGCGGAGGAAAAGTTCTTCCGGACTTGCAACGGTGGACAGTAACGGTATCTAATGGCATCATGGCACATGCCAGTAAACATTAAGCTGTGTTACTTACCGGGATCTAGTAATAAGGAAAGGACTCTCGACTTCTTGAAGAACCTTGCTACTCTTCCCTGGGTGTGATGGAGCCCGGTGCACGTAAAATCACGATGAAAGAAAGCACTCGCCAACCCACACTTAGGGTTATAAAGTATGCCGCGCCTGTCAATTGTGGTGGATAAGCAGACCAGGTGCCGCGCTATGGTACCGTACTGATTGTTGCACATGCACTCATGTATGCGGCAGCATTCTCGCCGCCCAACGGACACAGGGACAATGCGAATTTAAAAATAGGAAGCAAACTTTACAAAGGCACTTATACAAGTGCATATTGAGAGAATTTAAAGAACACTCGAGACACAGTAGAACGTAGTATTTTTATGAATATATATATATATATATATATATATATATATATATATATATATATATATATATATATATACATATATAGTATAAGACGTTATTATCTAATTTCTGTTAAAATATTTGTTTCGTGTGAATCAGCATTTGAGAAAGAGATACACATTCCTCAAAAGCATCGGGTACCATGGGGAGCCTCGGGAACCAATACACTACGCTTAGAAGACGGATGGATGATTCATCCTACGACTGTAACGTCAAATAAGCCACCCAAAGAGAACATATACTTATGTAGAAATCTTGTACTTTTTCCTCGTTCCTTTTCAGGTATGAGGAACACTAACAGTTTTACTGAAAAACATTTGTTTTATTGTGCTATTGAAATACGAATGTTTAAAAATGTACAAAGAGAGAAATTACTTTGTGTGAAGCTAATGTCATAAGGGATAAGTTCTGCGGTGTGATTAGATAAATTAGACAGATTTTTGTGTCTAAAGATAATACTTTGAGTGTTACTATAGTTGGAAGAACAGGACGGAAGACCATTTCATATTATTGTAAAAACTTGTATGTAAAAGAACCACATACAAGGTCACCGAATCTCAAAGCAACATGGACAACAATGAATACAAAGATTTTAAAATATCCTAGAACACTCTGGCACAAGTGAAAAACAGCATGCAACAAACATTTCGTGAAGTGGATCATTGAGCTCTGCCGCGTGTGCGTGAAGTACACAGACTGCCCAACGGGGCGGTGGAACGCTACAATAAATAATTTCGGTTCCAGATGGAAAAACAGTAGATATCTTAAGGTTCATCTTGTTTCGTCACGTTCTAATATCTTTACTTTTTTAGCGCTGAATAGAGCTCTAGCAGATGGGAGTGTGGCCGTTCATTATTTAATAATAACTATTCAAGTGAAGAAATCGGCATACAAAATTATTATAGTCCTATGGCACCTTTTACTGTAGAGAAGGCGAAGGAGTTTAGCGATTCTTCGAGGCTGTAAAAGGAAGTAAGTGAAAACGGATAATTTCTGGTTGTCTTGGACTGCGCCAAAATGGCCACTTGCGCTGCACATAAAAATTAAGAGAGTAATTCTCACCCTTTTCAAGAGCTTACAGCCTTTAACTTTCGATTTCACGGTCAAAACACAAAAGAAATAATAGTTTTCTTCAGGTCAGCTCATCAGAGAAGTCCTCAGCCTCCCGCATACCGATCTTAAGTGACATGGGTATTTTTTTTTTTTTTTCCTAGATCGTAAACTAACCATAATGATGAAATATGCATCTAGGAAATAACCCGTTCGTACCTCTTTCGAATGTATATGCCTTTTGTGTCCGGCGACTGACGATTCCATCGATAATCATCCTTAAATTGCGAACCTATCTGATTTTCATAAATATTACATTATTTTTCTCTTACTAAGGAGTCAACAGTTTTTCTATCCCCGTCAGTAAACGCAAGGAAGTTTTACAATGTATAGACTTTGAGTGGACCGTAGGATAGCACTGTAATATTTTGAGCTGAATTTTAGTGTATCAGTATAATACCTCAGTGAATCAGAAGCTGCACCATTTAAATAGGTTAAGAGAAATCTGCTAGAACTTGTCGGCATATACACAAGATGTACTACAATTGTAATATTCCGTATTTTCAGGGGAAGAATTTGAAAGAGCGCTTGGTTTAGGTGATCTATTATTGTTAAAAACCTCAAATCTCGTCATTTATTTACCCAAATATCTAAAAATATGTGGTGAAACAGTATGTATGACTAATACTCATAGGATAAAAAGGCAAATGAAAAGTGGTAGCAGTAGGAGATGCAGAAAAATTATTAAACAGGTGTTATCTGGTAGCACAGGTAAAGGTATTGACATTTGGTAGAAAAGAAATAACCAGTAACTATAGTAGATTATATATTGATAAAATTAGCGAAATAATGGAATGGTTACACACAGTTCACAGCATCAGCCACCACTGGGAATATGGTTCATATGAATTGCTGCACTACTGTCAGTCCTAGTCGAGGGAAAGGGAAATTTTATCAAAATTTAATGAAGGCGCAGTTAGGCAACGAAATCTGGGGCCACTCGCAGAGTGTGGTAACAGTCGACAACCAGCGGGCCAGGAAAGGTAAACATGGCACTCGCGGGCGCGGAGCTGCGACGGCGGTATTGCACGCACGATTTGTTTTGAGTGGAGCAACAACGAGGCAGGAAGCTGCAGCACTGCTTTAAGTTATTGCGGTGTATGAGGCGGGGCACTAGGCCATAGCAAGGGGTGGCGATTTGGAAGTGGCTGACGTATGGGAATTCATCCCTGCCATAATTCATGTCTCTCTCTGACACTACGTCAGAAGCGAGGGAAAAACCAGTATAAATAGAAGGGCAATTATAGCTTGTTGCAGAGTGTGCCAGGTCAGTCGAGCACCGGAACGGATCTGTGCTGGTTTTCGCTCATACAGGGTGTTACAAAAAGGTACGGCCAAACTTTCAGGAAACATTCCTCACACACAAATAAAGAAAAGATGTTCTGTGGATATGTGTCCGGAAACGCTTAATTTCCATGTTAGAGCTCATTTTAGTTTCGTCAGTATGTACTGTACTTCCTCGATTCACCGCCAGTTGGCCCAATTGAAGGAAGGTAATGTTGACTTCGGTGCTTGTGTTGACATGCGACTCATTGCTCTACAGTACTAGCACCAAGCACATCAGTACGTAGCATCAACAGGTTAGTGTTCATCACGAACGTGGTTTAGCAGTCAGTGCAATGTTTACAAATGCGGAGTTGGCAGATGCCCATTTGATGTATGGATTAGCACGGGGCAATAGCCGTGGCGCGGTACGTTTGTATCGAGACAGATTTCCAGAACGAAGGTGACCCGACAGGAAGACGTTCGAAGCAATCGGTCGGCGTCTTAGGGAGCACGGAGCATTCCAGCCTATGACTCGCGACTGGGGAAGACCTAGAACGACGAGGACACCTGCAATGGACGAGGCAATTCTTCGTGCAGTTGACGATAACCCTAATGTCAGCGTCAGAGAAGTTGCTGCTGTACAAGGTAACGTTGACCACGTCACTGTATGGAGAGTGCTACGGGAGAACCAGTTGTTTCCGTACCATGTACAGCGTGTGCAGGCACTATCAGCAGCTGATTGGCCTCCACGGGTACACTTCTGCGAATGGTTCATCCAACAATGTGTCAATCCTCATTTCAGTGCAAATGTTCTCTTAACGGATGGGGCTTCATTCCAACGTGATCAAATTGTAAATTTTCACAATCAACATGTGTGGGCTGACGAGAATCCGCACGCAATTGTGCAATCACGTCATCAACACAGATTTTCTGTGAACGTGTCGGCAGGCATTGTTGGTGATGTCTTGATTGGGCCCCATGTTCTTTCACCTACGCTCAATGGAGCACGTTATCATGATTTCATACGGGATACTCTACCTGTGCTGCTAGAACACGTGCCTTTACAAGTACGACACAACATGTGGTTCATGCACGATTGATCTCCTGCACATTTCAGTCGAAGTGTTCGTACGCTTCTCAACAACAGATTCGGTGACTGATGGGTTGGTAGAGGCGGGCCAATCCCATGGCCTCCACGCTCTCCTGACCTCAACCCTCTTGACTTTCATTTATGGGGGCATTTGAAAGCTCTTGTCTACGTAACCCCGGTACCAAATGTAGAGACTCTTCGTGCTCGTATTGTGGACGGCTGTGATACAATACGCCATTCTCCAGGGCTGCATCAGCGCATCAGGGATTCCATGCGACGGAGGGTGGATGCATGTATCCTCGCTAACGGAGGACATTTTGAACATTTCCTGTAACAAAGTGTTTGAAGTCACGCTGGTACGTTCTGTTGCTGTGTGTTTCCATTCCATGATTAATGTGATTTGAAGAGAAGTAATAAAATGAGCTCTAACATGGAAAGTAAGCGTTTCCGGACACATGTCCACGTAACATATTTTCTTTCTTTGTGTGTGAGGAATGTTTCCTGAAAGTTTGGCCGTACCTTTTTGTAACACCCTGTAGGGGCCAGTCTGGCGGCAATGTTATAAGTATTCTGTGTAAACTTGTATTCTGTGTTCTAAGAACTTGTTAAGGCTATATTCCGCCTCTGGAGATGCAACACCGGGGCAGGACGGAATGGCAGCCTGGAACTTGGAGATCGTATGGTCTGCCTGAAACAGGCCAGTGACAATGGTCTGCAGCGGGTCCAGGAGGGGCTCGGTTCCACTCGAGTCTACCGGCCACATTCGCTTCCCACCTGACATACCGGGGTCCGGGCGAGGCGTACGCTGTGGGAGCTGCAGCAGCGCCAGAGACGGCGGCAGATGTTGTCATCCGGCAAGCACCACTAGCGGCAAGTTGCGGCACGGCATCCAGGAGGGCGTGGGTTCGAGTTCGGTCCTGTCCTGGAAGCAGCGGTGGCCCGGGGGCCACGGGTGACCAGTACACCCACCTTCATCCCATTGTCGGACAGAGCAGGCCAAACGGGGCGGAGGGTGGCGAGGTCCAGGGACTGTAGCATTCTCCAGAATCGTGGACAGCAGCGCCGCACAAGTTGCAACGCATCGGCGGGCGACGACCAAGAGAGAGCGGCCGACTTCCACAGGGTGGCCTTGATGATGGCAGCAGTGGCGTCGGCATACCAGGAGTCTGTTGAACCAACTGGACTCACGGGACAGCGAGCAGACGGCACGCCGACACTACGCTTCACCCATCAAGTACTGTAAATTATCTGAATAAATAAATGTTACCGAATACCGCTGTATCACTCTGCACTGCCCCTTCACACTCTTGAACTTGCTCGGCCTCCTGACAAAACACAGTGCGGTGGGTCCCGGCTTCAGCTCTACCAACTGGAGTCTCGGGTTCGACCCCCCGATCCCGCAACACAATGATGACATATCAATCGTTTTAGTGCTTAGAGAAAGAAGCATCATTGAATAATTATGATGACAGTCGTTCGAGAACTACACAAATCTTCAAACAAAACATTCCCTCATAAACTTATCATAGCTGATTTGGATGACTTATCTTGTAGATCTGATGCAATATTCAATAGCAAATAAAAGTTTCAAATATATTGCAATAGATATGCTAAATTCATCTGGGTATTAATACTGAAATAAAAAACTGGGAGGGATGTTGCACAGGTGTTTCACAACTGACGCAGGCAGGGATGAAGAGTCGTCTCAGTAATCTTCAAATCGACCATGGAGGAGAATTTTACAATAGATATTTTATACAGTGATTGGGCAGTATGGAATACACCACAACAACATTCTCCCACTTGAAAGTAATTATATGGAACGTTTGAACAGAACAATAAAAAATCAAATGTTCATGAATTTTAATCTTTGGAGATCATGCAAGTATCTATATATTCTCCCACAAATAACTGACCAGTATTACCAAATTATACATCATACAATGATAATGAAACTAGTTATGTAACATAAGGGAAAAGCAACCTCTTACCTATAAAACATTGGTCTGTGGTACAAAGAAACATGTAATAGCGAAGATTTACCAAGAGTTTTCGAGCTCTTGCTCTTTTTCTCGTAGCAGTACACCCAGTCACATGGAGACAACAATCTGAACATCCATCATCCATGGTCGCAGTAGCTGTGAGACTGAAACCAAATGATGTTTATGATAATGAGCATTTAAATACCGTATACAATCGTACTAAAATGGTGGATCCATGCAAACAGAAATTTAATGTCGATAATATACTACATTTTTCAAAATATAAGACAGCATTGGAGAAGTCTTACCAATCGAACTGGTCAACAGATATATTTACAGTTTCCAAAGTGCAGAGGATAAATCCTAATACTTAGATCTTAAAGGACAGCAAAAGCAAAGAAATTGCTGAAATTTTTGTCACAGAAGAATTGCAGAAAAGCTCTGAACGGGGTGTATATCCAATGTAGTGTGTCATAGGACTTTAAGGAAACAAGGCTTTAGTTAAATGGCTTGGCTTTTCATCTTCACACAGTGTCTGAGTGGATGCTCATGATCTGGTATATAGCATGGTAAGGAAACCTCAAACCTGACTGTAACATGCCATGAATAATAGGAGATATATCAGCGGTAGTATTCTCCCTAAACTAGCTGTTTGTTTACCCATTCCCATATGCAACAACTGTGGATTTACAAAAAAGCCTTAAAAACAGTTGGCACATTGTGGCAAGGGGGTGAATCAGTTGCAGGAGGTGTGCAAGGAGCATATCACATATTGTAGAAATGAGAGTTTGGCAGAACATTATGCTGCAAATTGAAATTTAGCTGATAAAGTTAAGACAATATATGCAATAAAAGACATTGATATAGGTGAATGCATTGCAGATTTCCAGTTGATAAAACAATATGAACCATATGTAAGTTATTTTGGGAGTAAATTTCCTGCAAGTTGTGAACACTGCTTGTGGTACACTATGGAAGAAGAAGACAACCCAAGGCGTTTCTCTCAAAAGTTGCATCCAGTCAGTGGCGTCAGTGGCTAAAAGTGCCCTGAAGCAGAAAGCAGTAAGAAAGAAAAATTGGATTGATTAAAATGCCTAGAGTTCTACACAATACGTAAAAATAACTTGTGCAATTATTCCATTTCTAATTCCTGCACTGGTGGGTTATTTAGCAAATGGCTCTTTAGCTGGAGGATTGACAGCCATTGCCAGAACATGTAATAATCTAAAAGTGCCCAGGCACAGCTCGATGATGCTAAAAGACACAATAGGATGATGGAATATGTGGGTATCAGAAAAGGACTATGTTTAAAACCATACAGAAATGACACTGTTCCAAATAATAACTCTTGCCTTTACTATCCAATAGATCACTTTCAAATAGCGATCTGCTTAAATTCATAAAAAAAATCGGAATTCTAAGATTGCGGGCCATGTTTATGCAGAATACATTACCTAAGACATGTGGAAATCTGAAGAATGTGAACTGGTGAATTAAGATGTTGCAGCAGCACCTGGAACTCACTAGGTGCCGCATGTTAAAAAGAAAGAATAGCGTCTGTTTTTTATTCGTTTGGTGATTTACGGCCACCTGAAGAATTATGCCGATACTTAATCAACAACCACGTGTTCTACAATTTTCGTCGCTATCAAAACTTTGAAACATACTTGTGTACCCCTCCATGAGAGATGTTCCTCCTGTCATTATCAAAGAAGCTGTAAGGACCAACATTACACATCTATTCCCCAGTTGACGTTTAGATGTCACGTCTAACACAGACTTAAAATGAACGATAGTCAGTATTATGTGTGAATTACTTCCCTCTAATCGACGTAAGCAGAAGACATTGGAATATAGCACTCATTGGATTGGAGACATACTACGGTATTCCCAATATCGCCAAGGTAAACAATAAACTATAGCTAGAAGATGGAGAAGCTGTGGAAATACAGAATGGTGCTTATGATACTGATGATTTAAATAAGGTTTAAACTGCTCTGGAAAAGGGACTGTTGAATTTTGTGGTAAGGAAACCATAGTACATCTACACTCAGGATGGACATAGGTATAAATCCAGTGCAAACAATAGTCCTTGCACCACTTTGGAGTCGAGACACAACGTGTTAACAAAGAAGAACTACAACTTCCTTAAATCGCTGGTCTTGAAACTTTGCAATGATGTCCCTCAAATAGCAGCCCCCACAGAATATGACGACAGGGCTATATGTCAGGAATAACTTTCGCAGAAGCCACGTGCTTCAACTGTGTTTAATAGAAATGATGAAATTAGGATTGTTTTCGAGAATCAGGATGCTTCAACCATTCGATGGAACATTTTCCTATACTTGTACTTGAAAATTCGAAAAAGCGATGGTGGCTCTTCAGTGGCATCGAACTTTACACGTAATGCTTTACCATTTCTCTTTCAGGAAACAAGATATGGACTGACCGAGGAAGGGATTGACCACACATGCAATTTAGATGTAACATCAATACTTAAAACATACTTTTCCACATTGGTTTCAGACTTGAATGGTTTAGAAAACGTAGGATCGTTTATAGAGAAGACGGAACAGCAGCAGAGTACAGCCCATTTAGGCTTTAATCGATCCTCTTCTTCTCCTTACTCCTCTCTACAACTTCAGACAACGACACCGCTGATTGGATGCAGTTTTACAAACATCCTTGGGTCTTTAACTTCTTCCTTAGCCCATTTTTGCCCGAGTTTTTTTCTCTGTTTTATTTTGGGTAAACATTTAAAATGAACTTAAAATAAGTTGTTTGAGATATCCTTACTGTAATTTTTGATTTTTCACTATTGATTTTCGCAAAAAACGTTGTTCTCTAATGGGAACACCAGGAATGAGAGGGGTCCCGCAAGTTAAGACAAAAAGAAACATAATTTTTTCAATAATATTGATTCATTTAGTAAAACGAACGCTTTAGTACGAATATTGATTACATACATCCAACTAACAGCAAATTCTTACAATGGTAATCCTTGGTACAATGCTGATGGAGAGTTATTTTACAATTTTCACATGCCCTTCTGGCATTTTTTTTTTTTTTTTTTTTTTCCACTTAAGTAATTCTTTTGATGTCTTCGGTCTTGCTCCTGACGTTGGTGGTCTGCCATATTTTTTTTTCAAATATGTTTGTACGATGTTCCTTCTAAATGAGAGGCTGTCAAGATTCTGATTATTTTGATTTGTCGTGTAAAGCTGCCACGCGTTTTGCATTGACATATCGATACGAAACATTTTCATCCATCCTATCTGCCGGCCGGGGTGGCCGAGCGGTTCTAGGCGCTACAGTCTGGAGCCGAGCGACCGCTGCGGTCGCAGGTTCGAATCCTGCCTCGGGCATGGATGTGTGTGATGTCCTTAGGTTAGGTTTAATTAGTTCTAAGTTCTAGGCGACTGATGACCTCAGAAGTTAAGTCGCATCGTGCTCAGAGCCATTTGAACCATCCTATCTACGCCGCCCATGAAACGGTTAGATGCTTGGACTGTGTTCGGCTGTTGAAGTACATTTTTTTTCCTTTTCAGCCTGGGACTATCTACCGGTCTCTCTGATGGGGTGAACAGGGTCACACGTTGATATGACGTGAAGTGGTCGGCTGTCATTCCAAACAGCTATCACTGAAAAAAATGGTTCAAATGGCTCTGAGCACTACGGGACTTAACTGCTGTGGTCATCAGTCCCCTATAACTTAGAACTACTTAAATCTAACTAACCTAAGGACATCTCACACATCCTTGCCCGAGGCAGGATTCGAACCTGTGATCGTAGCGGTCACGCGGTTACAGACTGTAGCGCCTAGAACCGCACGGCCACTCCGACCGGCAGCTGTCACTGATCCAGATGTTTTTCTCTTCTATAGTCGAAGCTACCGTGAGGGGACTTCGCCATTTCTTTTGGATCATCTGTAGGGCACTTACGTATTCTATTGCTCATTATTATACCCGTGAACCCTATTCCTTTTTCTCTCAGTGTTTTGTCCAAATTAATTGAGGAAAGCCGCCGGCGTAGATTTTGTATGGAGCTGGTGGAAAGTCTTTGACTAGTTCAGAACCACATGGACTAACGTTTTTCAACCGTTCAATATCTTTTTCACTGTAAGGAAAAAATTGTACACGATACCCAAGTCGCTCACAGAGGAACCATGTCTTGAAACCAACTCTTATGGGTTTACCCTTCACGAACTGCTTTGCTCCGTGCCTGCCATTATAGGGTACCACACTCTCGTCAACTGAAAGATGTTCCGCTAATTGAGCATGAGACAAAAAGTGATCATTGAAAAGCTTTATTAGGGGTGATATTTTACCAAATCTGTCATCGGACGGTATTTTTGATTTATCAACACAGTGAACAAACCGTTTCATTGTTTCAAATCTGTTGCGCCTCATTGCTGAACTGACAAATGCATTGTATGTCTCTGTGTTGGCTACCCACAGCATTCTCCGTCTAGGTACGATTAGGTATCCGACAGAATCAAAATTGCTAAAAAACATCTCAGTTCTTCACACAAAATTACAAAACTTTGGTAACCTTTCTCGGATGCATGTAGGATAGTCATTTCCCAAAGGTGATTCAATACACCATCGTCAAAAAAGAGTTCAAAGGATTCAACAGGACTAGAGGGGATATCATTTCCTTGCAGTGGAGTAAACTGATCGAAATTGGGAGTAATGTCGGCTTTCTCCCAATCATAAGAAGATTGGCGATCCTCTGAGCTTCGCTGAGTATAATGAGGTTCTAATTCAGGTGAAGCACTTCTACCCATATAGTCTGTTCTGCCTGTCTGATGACTTTTGCTTCAGCTACAGATGAAAGTTGTCGACCAGACAAATTATCAACAGTAGCGCATGTTTCTTCATCTCCACTGTCTTCTTCAGCTTCCCATCTATCGTCCGGAGCATCAATGTATATATCTGCCTCTGCAAACCCTTCATCTTCCTCCAAAATTGCTAAAATTTCAGCAGCAGTGAGAGATCTGAAAGAAATATATATATATATATATATATATATATATATATATATATATATATATATATATATATGATCAAGTTTGCGAATGTATGACTAACAAAGACTATATGTGCCTGGTGTTTCCATTTGGGAACATGCAACTATTTACGATGTTTACTAATAAACAAATAAAGTTATTATAATTAATTTTGTGTGGGACACTTCCTTATAGTCCTAAGAGATTAAGAACAACGAAAAGAGATTAGGGAAAAACTACATTACTGTACAATACTTACTTTTTTGGAGACATGTTGCGATCTAAAATGACTGCTAACTTTGTAAACACACAACAATCATCAGAAACAATGAGGTTCAATCTAAAGCACTTAGAATGTATACTCCAAACCAGTGATCCAAAAAGAAACGCGCCTTTTAATAACCGTTACATGACTCGTAATAAATAAACGAAGACTATAAAAATATTGTTCCCACTTGGAAACACCGGGCAAAAATAGGGTTAGTATACTACAAGCAGTGCTCATAGCTTGGTAGAAATATACTCCCTCCACCAACCTAACTTTTGTGTGCATCCTTTTACCAACTGCAAATGCTGCAGTGAATTGTCCTATTTGCCGACCACGGTGGCCACGCGGTTCTAAGTGCTACAGTCCGGAACCGCGCGACTGCTGCGGTCGCAGGTTCGAGTCCTGCCTCGGGCATGGATATGTGTGATGTCCTTAGGTTAGTTAGGTTTAAGTAGTTCTAAGTTCTAGGGGACTGATGACCATAAATGTTAAGCCCCATAGTACTCAGAGCCATTTGAACCATTTTGAATTGTCCTATTTATCACAAGCGTCGCCTAGCTATATCACCTAAATTTCGATCTGCAAGGAGACGTTCTGCCAAACCTGGATTTGTAGCATTTGCGATAGCGTGCCTCTTGTTTACATCGTTCAACAGATGAATATCCATGTCACTATGTGCTAACTGTTTTGAAGCTTTTTCCAGGTCCACAGTGGCTATATATAGGGCTGTGTAATTCGATTGGTAGTTTAAGGAGAATGCTACCACAACCTCTGATGTGCCTCCTACCACTCACGCTATGCTACTCGCACAGTCTGTTTTGAGGTTTGCATGTCCTGTTATACACTAAATCATGGGCATCCACTCGACTACCCCGTATTGTACGATGATGGGAAGCCAAGCCATTTAACGAAAGCCTTGTTCCCTCACCGTCTTATGACACGCTTTCTGAGAAATATGTCTCATTCAGAGCTTTTCTGCAAATCTTCTGTCGAACAACTTCTAGCAATTTATTTACCTTCGCTATCCTTTAACGTATAAGTACTATGACTTGTCTTCTACCCTTTGGAGACTGTAAATGTCCCAGCTGACCAGTTCTGTACGTCAGATTTCTGAAATGTAGTCTTATACTTTGAAATATATAATAAATCACCAACATTAAATTGCAGTTTGCATGGATCCACCATTCTAGCACGATTGTATACAGTCTTTAGAAGCTCATTATCTTGAACATTATTTGGTTTCGTTTTCATTGTATGATGTATAGCTCGGTTATCATATTCCATTATTTGTGTGAGAATATCTGGCCATTTATACGATCCCCAAATATTAAAATGCATCAAACGTTGATTTTTCATTGTTCTGCCCAAATTTTCATGATACTTGCTTTCAAGTGGCAGAATGTCGAGTAGTGGTGTGGTCCATTATTTCTCTTGGCAGAATATTACTGCTACCACTGAATGTTAGGTATGTTACACTCTCAATACCACTGCAATATTTCCCGTAACAGCCGCTTTTGGGCTGAAATCATGTTTTTTGATAATATACACTATGTGATCAAAAGTATCCGAACACCCCCCAAAAAACATACGTTTTTCATATTAGGTACATGGTGCTGCCACCCACTGTCAGGTACTCCATATCAGCGACCTGAATAGTCATTAGACATCGTGAGATAGCAGAATGGGGCGCTCCTTACAACTCACGGACTTCGAACGTGGTCAGGTGACAGGGTGTCACTTGTATTATAAGTCTGTACGCGAGATTTCCACACTCCTAAACATCCCTAGCTCCACTGTTTCCGATATGATAGTAAAGTGGAAACGTGAAGGGACATGTACTGCACAAAAGCGTACAGGCTGACCTCGTCTGTTTACTGACTGAGACCGCCGACAGTTGAAGAGGGTCGTTATGTGTAATAGGCAGTCATCTATCCAGACCATCACACAGGAATTCCAAACTGCATCAGGATCCACTGCAAGTACTATGCCAATTAGGCGGGAGGTGAGAAAACTTGGATTTCATCATCGGGTGGCTGTTCATAAGCTGCACATCACGCCGGTAAATGCCAAACGACGCCTCTCTTGATGGAAGGAGCGTAAACATTGTACGATTGAACAGTAGAAAAACGTTGTGTGAAGTGACGAATCACGGCACACAATTTGGCGATCCGATGGCAAGGTGTGGGTATGACGAATTCCCGGTGAACGTCATTTGCCAGCGTGTGTAGTGCCAACAGTAAAATACGGAGGCAGTGGTGTTATGGTGTGGTCGTGTTTTTCATGGAGGGGGCTTGCACTCCTTGTTGTTTTGCGTGGCACTATCACAGCATAGGCTTACATTGATGTTTTAAGCACCTTACTTCTCACTGTTGAAGAGCAATTCAGGGATGGCTATTGCATCTTTCAACACGATCGAGCACTTGTTCATAATACACGGCCTGTGGCGGAGTGGTTACACGACAATAGTATCCCTGTAATGGACTGGCCTGCACAGAGTCCTGACCTGAATCCTATAGAACACCTGTGGGATGTCTTGGAAGTTCGACTTCGTGCCAGGCCTCACCGACCGACATCGATACCTCTCCTCAGTGCAGCAGTCGTTGAAGAATGGGTTGCCATTCCGCAAGAAACCTTCCAGCACATGATTGTACGTATGCCTGCGAGAGTAGAAGCTGTCATTAGGGCTAAGGGTGGGCCAACACCATACTGAATTCCAGCATTGCCGATGGAGGGCGTCACGAACTTGTAAGTCATTTTCAGCCAGGTGCCCGGATACTTTTGATTACATAGCGTATATACATGCTTGAAACAGATTCTATCTGGATATGTTTGCAGTGATGTGATAACATTCGTCTTTCTACAGTTGGATGGACCACCAATCATTGCTCTTATATTATATGTTAAGGAATATTTCATTCTTGTTCTTTTAGCCTACGGTAGTATTGCGATACCGGTCGGTAACTACAATGTCTTTAGGGCGAGGGTTTTTCACCCATTCGCCACGTTGATGACTATATGAAATCGCTAGCATGCAGGAGATTTTACAGAGAAATAATAATCATGCATATCTGATTTTTTAAAATATTAAACTCTTAAAGATGTTTGGTATAAGAAGATGTTTATATGAGAACTTAGTTTTCTGCATACATCTGCTATGGCTGGTTAATACTATATTGGTACACTGCAAGCATCGTAAAGTTGAGCAAAGGTTTCTTCCAATAGATGACGAGTTTGGCATGGTAACTCCAGCAGGTTGGTCCACATTCTCTTGTAGAATCTGTACACATACGGCTGCCAGCTTAGTCATATGTCTAGAGCATGGGTGGGCAACTAGTGGCCTACGGGACACATCCGGCCTGCAGTTGGTTCCAATCCAGAAAAGAAATTCATGGGAGGGAGAGCGAGGCACTTGCATTGTACTCTGCCCGTGACCTATTTTCGAATATTTCTGCTGATGCTCAGCTCTCCTCAGATTTGCAGCTCATGACACAGACTAGTGAAAGTTCTGGTTACGCCATGGATGTACAATGTAACTTTTCCGCCGCAAGGTGTGAACAACAAAGAAAGATATGTTTCCACTCTAAGAGCAAACTTATGGCCCATGTGCACATGCGCATTTAGAGAAGGGGGAAACAGCTCACTAGCTTAAATGAATGTGGGAAGAAGTATTTTGACATCTAGATCAGGGGTGACAACACACAATGTCAGTTACTGCTTGCATCATATGTCTGTGCTACACATTGAAACGTCATAAACGTTTGTAGTGGAAGACATTGACATGAAAATCACTGACTACTCGCAAAATGTGCCAATTTCAACAATAGTAACAAGGTGCAATGCATATCAGTACAGTATCCCACAAGTATGAACGTTACAGACTCAATAGTTTGGCATCACGCACCAGGAGCCGTGTCATTACGTCAGATGACAAGACAGACCACAAACATAAGTAAATATGTGAACCAGGCCCGTTGGTCACGAAAGGTTACCCACGCCAGGTCTAGAGCTTGCTAGATCGCGTAACTGAAGGACATTAAGTTATTAAACGGATGATCTTGCATGTGAGTGCACCCATTTTGGTTAAAAAGTTTAACTATTCATTGGAAGTCTCTTGCAGAGATTGTATGAACGGCTAATATCAGTTTCGGAGCATCAGCAATTCCGTTCAAAATGGCAACAATTTGCACTGAAGCACTACATAAGCGAATCAACTAATCCAGGGATAAGATGACTTTTGTATCACAACATTAAGGATTTTTAAAAAGCCAGCGCTGGGCAGAACTCATGATCTGACATCATTCCAACACAGATGCATTTACTATCACTAATGTTAAAAGTATGTGTTGTATTAAACAACAGAACTTTCACGTCAGATGGACTTGCCCGATCTGCATCAAGAAACGGAAATGAGTTACATATGTATTTTTCATATATGTTGACAGCCACGTTCTACCACAGCCATTATCATCACTAATTCTTCCATGAAGGCTGCACTCCTGCTACATGCTTCGACATGTTCAAACTGTGGAAGCTTTGACTCGACTGGTAGAATGTTTTTTCGGCCTATGCTAATAAATATCATCCACCACAGTGTATGTAACTTTAAAATATATACAACCTAAAAACAGAAAAAAGTGTGTGTATAATTTTTGCTTATGGATATAAAAGAAAAAATGTGCTGGACTCTAAAGTCAGTTCATTGCTGTCCCTCATGTTATCACACATATTGTTGGAAATTAACAAAGTTATGATATTTGATGCTAAACCTAATAAATCAGGGTGACAACGTTAGTTGTTAATTTAAGTGAGGGCTGTGAAAGTATACGACAAATTCTGAACACAGAATCATCTGCCTATACTCTGAACATATCTACCAACTGCGTGACAGATTTTCTCAGGATTCTGGAACAAAATATTCTTGAATCTGTCTTGGTGTTACAGCTGGACAACTATGAATTCAACATGAATGAAGAGGAAAGCGTTGATACTTGCTGCTTGTTGAAGTGACTTTGATGGCAGTCATTGTCTGCTTGTATACCTATATTTACAAATTTTTGCCTGTTGATAGTCCACGTATATGTACTGGTGATTGGTAGTACACTGTGACCACTTAAACGCAGCTCGATGGATGGTTGTACAGAAAAATCTGTGCACTGCTGCTGCAGCTTGATGAACAGTTGTATGTCCTGATCAGATATATCTGATAGGCCAACAGTGCACTGCTGTGGCTGAACAAGTGGTTCAGACAATAGATGCTCAAACAGTTTTGTGTCCTGCTCCAACATATCAACTAGTGCTGCATCAGGAGGCTGTTGCACTGTTGGAAAAAGGAAAAGCGTGTAAATACTTATGAGAGTATACACACAATTAACAATGAGAGGGAATGTTTAAAAAGAATACTTACATTCGTATGCGACTGTCTTATTCTGCTGTGGGTGGTGGCTGATCTCTGTTGATATTCTATGGTGCTGAATCTTCTACTATGGCAGGGCTTCACAACATAACGTGCTCGCGGAGCAAGCTGTGAGCAGCAAGGCGCGAGCACGGAGCAGCGCGAGCACGCTACCTCCACTACCGGACCAGAGCGGAGAGTGGGGAGAGTCACGTGGGGCACACAACAGCTGCCGCCAGTCAATGTAAATCCGCGGCCACCTGCAGGGATATCACTCACGAATTATTACTGCGACAAATGAAACAAATAAAGGAGAATGTACACGTGCCACATAATTTTATTAGCTTAGTGTATGCCTCTACATTCGCATTAATTTGTGAACTGTTACACAATGAAAGGTGTCACTGAAGTGCGGGATTCTCGGTCATCTTGTACTTTTTGCCCTTTACAATTCCGTCTATGTTCGGAGTAATTGTTCTTGTGCATTTTAGGCGCAGCGTGCAGTTTAAATTTCGATCAGACAATGCGTTTCTCAGGCGCGTCTTGTTACATTTCATTGCAGAGAACAGTTGTTCGCAAACATACGTGGAACCGAACATTGATATTATTGTAGCTGCCAGTTTGTGCAAACGAGGAAATCTATCCTGAGGGAAGTGTCTGTAGAATTCCAAAATGTTTTTCTTGTTCTGAAATTTGTCTCTGTATTCTCTGTCACACTGCGGGTCAAAAATTTCTTGCTGCTGCTCAGGACGAATCTCTTAAACATTCGCTGAATATGGAGAGAACAGATCAGAAATACTGTCTAGTGCTGTCAGATCTTGAAAGCGCTGATCAACTAAACTATGTGAATAACGTTCACAGTCTTTGTGAACATCTTGCATGGATGATAATTTAGGAGAATGAGCTAGGTTTCCTGTTTCCAGCTGACTCACCCAAAGTGTCAATTTCATTTTAAAAGCTCGTATTCGATCTATGAAATGAATAATTAGCAGATCTTTACCTTATAGTAAAATGTTCAAAGCATTCAGATGGCTAGTTAAATCTGATAAGAACGCGAGATCACATTCAAACGTGCGCGCGCATTTCCCCTCCCTCCCCTCCCATCCCTCCCTCACTACTCTGCGACCTTGCACCTGCTCGCGAGCACGTGCCTGAGCAGACGCGAGTACTCGCGCTCAAAACCGGCCAGTTGTTAAGCCCTGTACTATGGCAAACAGAACATGAATTCTGGATGGCAGGTAGGTGTGGACACTAGCGGTGAGTAATGGGAGTAAGCGACTGCAGCGCCATCAAGTATCTGCCATAGTGATGTCACAATCTGGCATTTTCATGCTGCCATTTTTCCACCACCATGTTTGATAGTGACATCGTAATCTGCCATCTTAGCCACCATCTTCTGTGGTCTCATAGTCCGTCATCTTGAGGGTGAGGTGACTGGCCTAGAGGTGGTGAAGGTGACCTTGTTCTTGACTTTGGTGGCGGAGGATGGGAGTTAGAGGAGGGTGTGACCTGGAAGTGACAGCTCACTAGTAAAACTATCTCATGAACAGCACCATCACGTGTACTGTCCCACTACTAGTGTAATCTTGTACAGAAGTGAAACGTGAATGATCAATAGTTCAGGCAGGAAAAGAATAAAAACTTTTGAAATGTGGTTCTGCAGAAGAATGGTGTAGATTAGATGAGCAGATTGAATAACTAATGAGAAGGTACTGAACTGAACTGGGAAATGAAAAGAAATTTTTGACACAACTTCACTGAAAGAAGAGACTGGGAGATAGGACATACTTGTATCACCAAGGAATCGTCAGCTTGATAATGGGGCAGTGTGTGGAGTAAAAATTGTAGAGGGCTACCACAGCTTGAATACATTAAGCAGTTTCAAACCGATGTAGGTCACGGAAGTTATGCTGAAATGAAGCAGTTTACATAGGAGAACATCAAATCGGTCTTCAGACTTGAAGTCCACCAAATCATAAATACCCTCAAGTACGAATGATGAACATGTTGCACCGAACTATGCTAAACATTGTGAAAAGTGTATAATTAAAAAACCACTGCTTGTTTTTACGCGCTAAATTTGTACTGCCCCTAGCCATACTCTATCTTCGAAAACTGTACGTTTTGTGTGACCCATTTTGTTTGTCCTTGTTGTTCTTTCCCTTGTCCTGCTACATAATTTGGTTTGAGACAGTCTGTTTTCCTCTTTTCAGAACTTGTCTAAATAGGTGTATTCTTAGTCTATTTTAATATGCCAAATTTTCACTGTGTGGAGTATAACAAGGCTTCAAATTTTTTCTCAAATATACTTTAATATGTTGCCCTATCTCTATACTCTAATGTGATACCAACGCTTTTTATTTTGCTCTCTTTCTTTAGTAATTAGCTAATAAACTGAGTTGCTAAAAGACATGCCACATATGTGGGAGGAATTCAGTAGGTACAGTGGTCTGAGTAGAGTAGATAACAACGAGTGAGTGAGTGTTGTGAAGCAGTAATGTGGAACATGGTTTCACATGAGATGAGCTAAGTGACATGCACTTGGCCTATGGTGCTCTCCAGGACAATGAAAGGGGAAGCTCGCAGGATTTATCAGGAATGTTATCCACATCACAGGCTGCCTCAGAAAAATACCTTTGTGTCAATTGACAGACGTGTGAGGGAGACAGCATCTTTGCAGCTTGATAAGCATGATACAGGCCGGAGATGCATTGCTCATACAGCTGAGTTTGACAAAGATGCATTACATGTCATAGAGCAAGATCCAACAACAATTACCAGACGAATGGCTCTTGAACTTGGCGTGCATTGACGTCAAGTCTGGATGAACAGAACATGGAGGTTCGCATTACAGCAGCAGCAAAGTCATGCAGACTACTACTGGTGTGTTTCAGAGAACACGCCAATCCCTGCATTGTCGCCATGTTCTACGGCAGCGTGAAAATGGTTGTCAGTCTGAACATTTTCTATGACATACTCTTGTTAATTAAGCGGCGGCAAGTATATGTACAAGAGCATATTCATTTTTCATTTACTTTGACCTACATGTTGTAACATGAAACATGGGCATGTAATTATTTTCATTTCTAAAGCAGTGCTATATGGTACAACAGCCTGGTATGATACAGGTGTATGATTTGCTTTAAGTTTTTCTTGTTCTCATTATGACGATTAGTTTTCCAAACTTTTTTTACGAATATATTTTCTGTGAATTACATTTTATTTTAAGTAAAGACATCATATGCCAAATTTCAGATGTTCTCATGATGTCCAAAATATGCAGGTGCGTCCCCTATATACAGTAGTCAAATTCCTTCGTCTAATGTTGTCATTCTGCTCTACTCCTTTTTTCAAATGGTTCAAATGGCTCTGAGCACTATGGGACTTAACATCTGAGGTCATCAGTCCCCTAGAACTTAGAACTACTTAAACCTAAATAACCTAAGGACATTACACACATCCATGCCAGCGCCAGGATTCAAACCTGCGACCGTAGTGGTTGCGTGGTTCCAGACTGAAGCGCCTAGAACCGCTCAGCCACTTCGGCCGGCTACTCTTTTGGTCAGCTTATTATTCCCCAGCCTATACATGTACACAATGGCGGAAAAAAATCGCAACACGAAGGAGTTGTGCACGATAAATGAAAATTGGTAGGCATGTTTCTACATCTGAAAATTGGTATCTAATCCAATTTCGCCGCAGTGACATACAGTTGAGTAAGCATGAGTTGATCCATGACAGTTGCAGTGGGCTGGGCACAACAGCTTCGCAGGCCTGCCTTAACCATAAACGTAACACTATTTTGTAAGCGATTTATGGTAAGGCCTCAGCATTGTCACAACTCTGTAGACGGCTACTGTTTTTGCCCACAGCGATTAGCACTTTGCAGTTGAAATCTGACAACAGTGCTGCGAGGTGTCAGTGATCATCTTACGCCATCTCAACTATTGCAAATCAGGGTTGCTCTAAATACATACTGTAACGATCATGAGCGTGAAGCCGGCCGTGGTGGCCGAGCGGTTCTAGTCACTACAATCTTGAACCGCGCGACCGCTACGGTCGCAGGTTCGAATCCTGCCTCGGGCATAGATGTGTGTAATGGGAGGGGCGACGGCTATTTTTCAGAAGGGTTTGAGCAACTGGAGAGGGGACTTGCTTCTTGATCATTGCGGAGTACAGTCTCTAGAGCTCTTTCGTTTCCACGGAGAGGAACTTTATATTTTGGTGGACGTGAGACCATCACCGGCGGACGTGGGGTCATTTCCCGCGGTACGGCGCTTCGGCAGCGCCCGCACGCAGATAGCATCTCGTCTTTCACCGGCTATATCGGTAACGTTGCGCAGCTTTGCCAAATTCAGAAGGCTCTCAATCGTTTTCACAACCATCTTTTGTCATAGCAGCCTTGTGCTCACAGTTGTCACTCCCAGTGTCCAATGCATGCTTAATTATATTTTGACGCGAGAGACCAATCAGTGGAATGATACAGCAGAGTGTGCTTGCCTAGATTGGCATCCTACCCTCACAGTAGCCAGTCTCATTTACATGTAAATTCCAGTTAGGTTTCTCATGTCTATTGCCTACCAACCTGAGTTCATCTTAATGAAATATTATACAGCTGAAGTATCTGTTTATATGTTTGTTCTCTCTTTACCTTGATATTAGTTAATAAATCTCTTTGTGATACCGTAGGTCCATGTTATTAATTTTTCAATGAAACACATTCTCATTCCATACGATGTCATTTATTTTGTTTTGGATTTGAATGAATTAAATTAATTAATTAATTAATTAATTTTATTAAGTTAGCCAACTCAGGGGTGATCCACAATAGGGCCACTTGTCATATTTCATTGCACTATTGATAAACGTGGCACCTCTTGGGTGTGGTGGTTACGACTTTTTAGGCGTTTGGCAGACGGAGAACTGCCGCTACCCCAGGCTAGCTTGCAAACGTTAGTTGCCTATGAGACTGGACTCGCTGATTTGACGTTAATCAAGAATGCCTTTAGGGCGACTAAGACACCATTATCAACACCCCACTGAGTTTGAACAAGATCGTGTAATAGGACTACGAGAAGCTGGATGTTCTTCTGCGATATTGCAGAAACACTTGGCAGAAATTTAGCGACTGTACGTCATTGCTGGCATTGGTTGTTGCGAGAATGTACAGTCGCAAGAAGACGGGGCTCCGGACGGTCACTTGGTACTACCGAGAGCGAAGGCCACTGTGTCTGGTGAATGGTTCTGGTGCATTGTACTGTATCTGCAGCAGCAATTTGAACAGAAGTGGGGACCACAGTGTCACACCGAACTTTACAAATCGGTTACTTCAATGACAGCTCCAAGCTAGATCTGTAGCGTGAATTACTCGTCTATTGACGCCAAACCACTGCCACTTGCGATTTCAGTGGTGTCAAGCGTGAGCTTATTGAAGGGCAGGGTGGAGGTCTGTTGTATTTTCCAACGAAAGCTGCTTCTGCTTCAGTCCCAGTGACGCCTGTGTGTTGGTTACAAGGAGGCGAGTTGAGGGGTCTGCAACCAACCTGACTGCGTATTAGACACACCGGACCTGCACCTGGAGTTATTGTCTGGCGTGCGATTTCGTATGACAGCAGAAGCACTCTGGCGGTTATCCCCTTTGCTCAAAAATGGTTCAAACGGCTTAGAGCACTATGGGACTTAACATCTGAGGTCATCAGTCCCCTAGAACTTAGAACTACTCAAACCTAACTAACCTAAGGACATCACACATATCCATGCCCGAGGCAGGATTCGAACCTGCGACCGTAGGAGTCGCGCGGTTCCGGACTGAAGTGCCTAGAACCGCTCGGCCACCAGCGGCCGGCTCCCCTTTGCTCGTCAATCTGGTGATTCGACCTGTTGTGCTATCATTCATGAACAGCATTCTAGGGGGTATTTTCCAATAGGATAACGATCACCCACTTATCCCTGTTGCAACCCAACATGCTCTTTGGAGTGTCGACATGTTGTCTTGGCTTGCTTGATCACGAGATCTGTGTCCAATCGAGCACATATGGGTCACCATCGGACAACTCCAGTGTCATCCAGAAACAGCATTAGTTGTCCCTGTATTGACTGACCAAGTGCAACAGCAATGGATGCTCATCCCACGAACTGATACTCGGCACCTGTACAACGCGGCCGGGGTGGCCGAGGGGTTCTAGGGGCTACATTCTGGAACCGATCGAACGCTACAGTAGCAGGTTCGAATCCTGCCTCGCGCATGGATGTGTGTGATGTCCTTAGGTTAGTTACGTTTAAGTAGTTCTAAGTTCTAGGGGACTGATGACCTCAGAAGTTAAGTCCCATAGTGCTCAGAGCCATTTGAACCATTTGAACCCGTACAACACAATGCATGCATGTTTCAATGCTTGCATTCAACGTTCTGGGGGTTACATCGCTTATTAATGTACCAGCATTTCACATTTGCAATGGCTTATCTGGAGATTACATTAACCTGTGATCTTCTAATGTTAATTGCCTAAATATGTTACCTAGACAAATGTATTCTGGAAATTTCATTGCTTTATATTAATTACTTTTTGGTATTGCTATTCTTATCATATATATATATATATATATATATATATATATATATATATATATATATATATGATCAAAAGTATCCGGACACCTGGCTGAAAATGACTTACAACTTCGTGGCGCCCTCCATCGATAATGCTGGAATTCAGTATGGTGTTGGCCCACCCTTAGCCTTGATGACAGATTCCACTCTCGCAGTCATACGTTCAATCAGGTGCTGGAAGGTTTCTTGGGGAATGGCACTCCATTCTTCACGGAGTGCTGCACTGAGAGGTATCGATATCGGTCCGTGAGGCGCGAAGTCGGCGTTCCAAAACATGCAGGTCAAGTCAGGCCAGTCAATTACAGGGATGTTATTGTCGTGTAACCACTCCGCCACAGGACGTGCATTTATGAACAGGTGATCGTTCGTGTTGAAAGATGCAATCGCCATCCCCGAATTGCTCTTCAACAGTGGGAAGCAAGAAGATGCTTAAAACATCAATGTAGGTCTGTGCTGTGATAGTACTACGCAAAACAACAAGGGGTTCAAGCCTCTTCCATGAAAACCACGACCACACCGTAACACCACAGCCATCGAATTTTACTTCTGGCACTACACACGCTGGCAGATGGCGTTCACCGGACATTCGCCATATCCACACCCTGCCATCGGATCGCCACATTGTGTACCGTGATTCGTCACTCCACACAACGTTTTTCCTCTGTTCAATCGTCTAATGATGATGCTCCTTACAGCAAGCGAGGCGTCGTTTGGCATTTACCGGCGTGATGTGTGGCTTATCAGCAGCCACTCGATCAGAAAATCAAAATTTTCTGATCTCCTGCCTGTCATAGTACTTGCAGTGAATCCTGATGTAGTTTGGAATTCCTGTGCGATGGTCTGGATAGATGTCTGTCTATTACACATTGCGAGCTTCTTCAACTGTCGGCGGTCTCAGTCAGTCAACAGACGAGGTCGGCTTGTATGCTGTACGTGTCCCTTCACGTTTCCACTTCACTATCATATCGGAAACAGAGTACCTAGGGACGTTTAGGAATGTGGAAATCTCGCGTACAGACGTATGACGCAAGTGACACGCAATCACCTGACCACGTTCGTAGTCCGTGAGTTGTGCGGAGTGTCCCATTCCACTCTCTCACGATGTCTAATGACTACTGAGGTCGCTGATATGGATGGTTCAAATGGCTCTGAGCACTATGCGACTTAACTTCTGAGGTCATCAGTCGCCTAGAACTAATTAAACCTAACTAACCTAAGGACATCACACACATCCATGCCCGAGGCAGGATTCGAACCTGCGACCGTAGCGGTCGCTCGGCTCCAGACTGTAGCGCCTAGAACCCACTCCGGCCGGCGCTGATATGGAGTACCTGGCAGTTGGTAGCAGCACAATGCACCCAATATGAAAAACATAGGTTTCTGGCGGTGTCTGGATACTTTTGATTACATACGTGTGGTCCAAGCTTCAAATACCTATGTTACTTGGCAGAGTGACATAATGCTGAAGTTTCTTTCTTAAGTTTTCCACGCCAGTGGACTATACATGACAAAATACAATAAAATTTCATGGCTACTCTCCATTGTAGAAGTTCGTAAAAGATAAGTTGCAGCCTTTTTTATATAGTACGGATTATAAAGCACAATCTATTATAGAAGATAAGTGGATGACATTATACTGCTTTATACAGGCTGATTCAGCTGCCCCTACTGATGTTGCTTTACGCAGTCCACAGTTCTATACCTGGTCTTCAAAAACCACTGTTTCATTTTCATATTCCCTCGCTCGCTACGCACAAACTATTATTCCTATCGAAAAAATGAACATGACCTATTCTGTAGGAGATTTAATGTAGTTCAGTTTGGTATTCGGATACGTTTTCACTTGTGGCAGTAGGTTTCGAGTTACTCAAGAAACACGTACAGAAGTGACCTTCAAACGCACCCCCACGCCCACCCCCAGCCCCTAACGTTAAGGACTTTTAGTATGTTGTTCATGGCTTTTCCTCCTGCCACAGTAAAAAAAATTTGCGACTGCACGAATTATTTCTCACACTCGACCTTTTTTGGCCCACATTCACTGGCCTTATTACGCCACCGGCTTAGTAGAGCACTTACAAATTGTAAAATTGACGTATGTGTCAACTTTACCTAACAATTTTGTGAATTTTAACAGCATAAAACAATTAATTACATCGTTGCATTCGACCGGCATTCTGACTACGAAACTGCTGTGCTTGTAAGTGTTAAGTTTGGACTAAATTGTCAACGCAATTAGTTTCAGCTTAAAGTTTACGAAAGTCGTTTTCCTTTATTGCCCTCACGGGCACGTTGAAATTAGTAACGTTAAGGAAATAGCCGGCTATGCTGATGGCATAGTAGGCTATCAATATCGACCAGAAAAGGTCTGATATCTGCAATAGGTCAATTAGCAGGAAATTTTTAAAAAGTGGTAGCAGTCCTGATTAGTGAGGGATGCGTGTGGGGGCGGAGGTGCGTTTCAAGGTCACTTTCAAGGTCACTTTTGTACATTTTTCTTGAATAACTCGAAAACCGTGGTCTCCAGAAAAACGTATCCCAGTACAAAATTTAACTAAATTAAATTTCCTATAAAAAATCCTGTTCTTTTTTTCTGTAGGTCTAATAGTTTGCGCGTAGCGAGCGAGAGAATATGAAAAACTCACGCATGATTTTTGAAGACCAGATATGACATAGCTAGTTGCATGAAGCGACATCTGTAGGAGCAACTGAATCACCTTGTGTAGGTGATAACGATGAGTTGTGCAATATATCTGAAAAGATGAGTACAAGCCACCCAAAAGTTAAATTTGAAGTTGAACTGGGAAAAGAAGATAACATCCGTTTTCTTTACCTCAAGTTGAATAAAAATATGTTTAAAATTTACTTGTAGTGTTCAGAAAACCGATTAACACTGATACAATTGTAAATGTCTATTCTAGTCATCCAAAAATGACAGGATCCTAAGGCTACGGCCACACTTGCGTTTTTTGAAGCTGGACGCTCAGCGTCTAAAGAAGCATCTTCAAAAGTCCCCTCGTGGCGGCCACATTCGACCGTGTATATAGCTTCTTTCAGCGCAAAGACGTGAATGTGGCCATATATGGCTCAGTTGCGTTTCAGACCTGCCTGGGTGATATCGCAGCATTGAGAAATGAATGTATTAGGTAAACAATCTGCAACAATAATACGTGTTGCATTGTTACTGATTCGACCGAGACGACGTAGACAAAAAAGACGTTTTTGGACTCATCCAATAATTGAGGACAGATCAGAGAGGGGAACATTCAGTCTGCTGCACAACAAACTTAAAGAAAACCCTGAAAAGTTTTTTGCGTACTACAGGATGTCTATTAAGTCACACGAAACTCTGCTGTCTAATGTGTCGAATGCTATTATTGGAAGAAACACTCGACTACGTGATTGTATAAGGGCTGAAGAAAAACTATCAATTACTCTGAGGTAAGTGAAGTTTTATTGCTTATTGCATTATTTGCTTACAATGCATAAAAGGACAGGATTGAATCTTCTGATTTTTCCTCGAAGATCATTGTAGGTGTGCTGTTTGTGGACTGAGATGATTGTTGGTCACTTTCAGATGTAATTCTGGACGGCTGTGCATGTGTGTAGGACTGAACCAATTGTAAATATTGCAATTGAAGATCCATCTTGTCAGCTGGGCTAAAGTTCTTAATAATGGGCATTTGCGAAAGTAAGAACATTTCATCTGGATCATTAGTTCTAGGTTCCTTAATATGTGATTGTTACAGACTCGTTTCCAAAACGCCCAACAACTTTTTTTTTTTCAAACTCGTCCTATTTTCGTTTCTTCAGAAATGGACTTTCTTTCTCCCTTTACGCTGTGCGAGCAGGGGGAGAGGCTTTGGATGTAGAATGCTACATTTCAGGTGTCGTGTTTGTTTCCTGTTGTGCAGTGCTGTTGTCAGCGTCTTGCGTTCTTTCTGTTAGATCGACAGTCATATTCCCAGGTGTCCTTGTGGTAAAAAGAGAAAACTGTAATTGCCAATAGTAAAATTTTATAATTTGTGGTCATGCATGGGTCAGTCTGGAACATAAAAATGCACAAACATTATAAATATGGAATACTCACTCTCTTTCTATACATAAAGATTAGAGAAATGACAACTGTTTTTGATAAATGTAGTGTTTCCTGGGTTTTCATGAATCTCCACTGTTGCCATCGTGCATTTTCACATTTTTGTAGTAGCATTCCTTAATACTCTTCCACTTTTTTTGCACATCTTTCCCTAAAAAAACACTTAATACAAATATTGGTTTTATTTTTAACCCATTATCAATGTTTCATTGTAGGTATGGTTCAAATGGCTCTGAGCACTATGCGACTTAACATCTGTGGTCATCAGTCGCCTAGAGCTTAGAACTAATTAAACCTAACTAACCTAAGGACATCATGCACATCCATGCCCGAGGCAGGATTCGAACCTGCGACCGTAGCGGTCGCTCGGCTCCAGACTGTAGCGCCTAGAACCGCACAGCCACTCAGGCCGGCATCATTGTAGGTATCTCGCAACTGGCAATTCCATCAGATCTCTACACTTCCAGTTTCTACTTGGACGTTCAACAATTTCAAAGATTATTCGAGAGACATACTCATCAATCTGGGAAGCAATGCAAGGGCAATATATCAAACAATTAACTGCTGAAGATTGGTTGAATATTAGTTTACAGTTTGAAGAAAAAAGCCAATTTTCCACATTGCGTGGGATGTATTGATGGTAAGCATATTAGAGTGATCAATCCATGGGGATCGAGTAGTGAATACTTTAAGAACAAGAAGTATATTTCAATAGTTTTAATGGCAGAGCTGACGCAAATTACTGCTTCAGATATATAGATGTTGGGTCCTTTGGATTCAAACATCCTGAAAAGTACTAATTTTGGCAAGAAACTCTATTCCAACAATTTACCATTACCACCACCAGCCCCCTTACCAAACGATACATCTGGTCGATTGTGATTTGTTGTACTTACTTAATTTAACAAATGTAATTCACCAGATATCTTACATAAAATTTAAATATTTTATTGTATTTTTGATCTTTTATACAACCCAAATTAAATGTTTTTAGTACACTTACCTAATGCTTCTTTTGTTTCTTTGTCTATGTTATCCCAACCTTCACCAACAACATTAGATGTCACAGCTAGCCAACCGTCTCTTCTTTGTTGTCTGTTTTTATAATCCGCATTTTGAATTTCGTATAAAAATAGGTCGAACTTGAACTTCTAAAATAATAATATCGCTATCAAGTTCAATTTTTTACATCTCACACATCGAAAAATCTGTAATGAAACACTTGACTACACACACTACTTTGTGTTGACACACTGCAAAGTTACTACTGAGTTCACGTGGGAATGCAATATGAGAAGCGTCTTTTGACGCAGGGAATGGGCCCCGACCCATCTGACCTTGAGAATGCGCCTTCACATCGGACGTTGGCAGAAAAAGACGCTGTGTGTGACCACTAACAGCCTTCTCCAGTCTTCTTTGTTGTCTGTTTTTATAATCCGCATTTTGAATGTCGTATAAAAAAAGGTCGAACTTGAACTTCTAAAATAATAATATCGCTATCAAGTTCAATTTTTTACATCTCACACATCGAAAAATCTGTAATGATACACTTGACTACACACACTACTTTGTGTTGACACACTGCAAAGTTACTACTGAGCTCACGTGGGAATGCAATATGAGAAGCGTCTTTTGACGCAGGGAATGGGCCCCGACCCATCTGACCTTGAGAATGCGCCTTCACATCGGACGTTGGCAGAAAAAGACGCTGTGTGTGGCCACTAACGGCCTTCTCCAGTCTGCCTATAACTGTGGCGCCTTTTGAAGCTGAGCGTCCAGCTTCAAAAACCACAAGTGTGGCCGTAGCCTAAGTCTAAGACTCAAAATGATGAAATGTACAAAGAGTGATTTCCAACGAAAGCAAGGAGAGCAGATTCAGGAAAATGTTTAAGAAGATGAAGGAAAAAATGTGGCAGATTATGAGAATATTTTAATATAATAAACTGTTAGATTCATGAGACGTTCGTTAAGTTACAATTTTCGATTATAATTTGTGAAACTCATTTGTTGAAATGTTCTGAAGATCATTTCCTCAACGCTGGGACGTCAAATGAAGTAGTGCTACTATCTGACGGCACATCTTGCACACTGTTAAATGGTTGGTTGTTTTGGGGAAGGAGACCAGACAGCGTGGTCATCGGTCTCATCGGTTTAGAGAAGGAAGCCGGCCGTGCCCTTTCAGAGGAACCATCCCGGCATTTGCCTGGAGTGATTTAGGGAAATCACGGAAAACCTAAATCAGGATGGCCGGACGCGGGATTGAACCGTCGTCCTCCCGAATGCGAGTCCAGTGTCTAACCACTGCGCCACCTCGCTGGGTTCACTGTTAAATATTTGCCATATAGTTCGTTTGCCAGGTGTATGTTACTTCAACAGAATTACTTCTCGATGTAATAAGCGTTGCATTGTGTACTTGTAAATATATTTAAGAGAAACGCTGATAGCATGGCTGATTTTATCTCAATCGTTGTTTATGTTGCATGTGATACACGAAATGGAGTTGGATCCCGAAGCGAAGATTCAAATAGATGAAGTGTCGTAGAACAGCCTTGAAGCAGAAATGGCTCAGGCATAAGGCAGCTGCTGGTACGACGGATGCAGTATGTACGTGAAATTGTGCAAATATCAACAAGATCGCACTGTTGCCATCTTTAGTCATTCCAGATGTTAACAACACATCTACCACCTCCAGGATACTGCTCATTCAAACGATGTAGCTGCAGTGTGTCCCGAATGCGTAATAATAATGTCTTAAACAATAATAATCATTTATGTGGTGTCTGCTCTTTCAGAGTATCTGATCTTTCGAAGATGTCCAAAAGAACAGACACATTTTAATCCCGCAGGCATTAAGATACAAAACACAAGGATTTAATGACATTAACTGTTAGTGGGCACTAATTTAAATCAGTGGGGAAAGTTGAAAATTTGTACCAGACCAGGATTGGAACATGGGTCTCGTGCTTACTTTTATTTTATCGTATGCACGATTTACGTTTACAGAGCACGAAGCCGGCCGGGGTGGCCAAGCGGTTAAAGGCGCTACAGTCTGGAACCGCGCGACCGCTACGGTCGCAGGTTCGAGTCCTGCCTCGGGCATGGATGTGTGTGATGTCCTTAGGTTAGTTAGGTTTAAGTAGTTGTAAGTTCTAGGGGACTGATGACCTTAGACGTTAAGTCCCATAGTGCTCAGAGCCATTTGAACAGAGCACGAAGCTTACCACTTTTTTATTTTATTATTTTTTTATTGTACCTCCCAATTCGTCTTATAGCCCAGCCACGCTCTCTCCTTACGTGCTTTTTTAGTTTTAGTTTTTGTCTTTGCTCTGGATATCATTGCTTACAATAGAGAAGTTTTGTCATTTTTATTTGTATTCGAGTTCACCGACTGCTGCAAAGTTCGTCTTCTTGGAGGTCTGCTTACGCAATTTGTCCATAGCCTTTTCACGACTGTCTTGTTTTCTGTTTACCCCTCTGTGTTTTAGAAGTGCGGCTGCTCATGACTCTGAAAGCAGCAGATGCCAGAATAGGGCAGAGTCTTTCTTTTTATTTATTTATTTAGTATTGCTGTGTCTCTTGTGTAATGACGTATCTATCGTTCTCGACAATTCTCGACAATTCTTTCTTCTCAGAAAAGAATCTACAAGAAAATTAAACATACACATCTCCTTCTTGTTTCGGAAGTCTCAGACGGGACTTCTAGCGAAGGAGGAAGTCAAATGCCCACTAAAACTTGAGATCATTCCATTTGTGTATGATTAAAATAAATCATGGCGTCGTCTTCTCCCCTTAAAATGCAGTAATAAACATAATAAGTGAAATAAACTATATAATAAAAAACATTAGTAAGAAAAACTTTTTCTCTGGGAAAATGAAATGGAATATATTTTTTTCTAATTTATTTTCTTGCTTTAAAATCTTCGTAATTCCTGATTCAAAGATAATCTTTTTATCCTAAAGTTACTTCTATGAATTTCGTATAGTTTTTCGCATAAGATCTTGTTTTTGAAAGTATATAGAGTTGGGATCCAAAATACATGTAGAACTCTTCCCTACTTTTGGTAGCTCTGGTGTTAAATAATAGATTGAATGTCCCTTCAGCCAATTCACGGAATTCCGTTTTGAGTTAGGGTGCACTATTGAGTCTGGGTACAAAAAGTCGTCAGGGGTAATGGAATTTGGGTAAGTACTTGTGATGGTTGCAATCTTTTGTCGAGAAAATTCCAGGCATTTTTAACACTGGCGCAACATACTAGGCAGATGAGTTGACCACAGCGCTATGCGGATACAGTGGTCATTGCAACTTTACGGACTACCCTAGTACATCTTCCGTCAGACCCAACTTCTCAACTTATCCACAAACTACTGATGTAGTGCTCCTTGCCAATTATCCTCATTACATCGATTTCTTGCAAAGCAACAATAAGATTTGGTTAGAAGAGAATCCGCAACTGAGTTTCATAGTAGAGTCAGATAATCAAATGCGTCAGCTGTAAACAGTTTCATTGACTCAAGATCATGACCAGTTTCGGGCGATTGTAAGCCCATCTTCAGGTGTACAAGAAACGGCGGGGAGCGTGGTCGCTGCACACTGCGGGCAATTGACCGCCACATGTGAAACCGAGATACAGGCCGCATGTGAAACAGAGATATGGGAAATCCATATCTCGGCTTGACACGGCGGTCACCTGCCCGCAGCGTAGTGCCACAGTATGCGTCGGCCACGCGCCCAACGGTTCTACATTCATGTAAAAAAAAAAAAACACTTTGAACGTCTAGAGATAGGGCGTTCATATTCACAGGACATACACATTAGTGTGTTCTGTAGAATGATTAGCATTTGAACGGCCTATCTATATTGCGGCGCAACACCACCTTCCGGTAAGATGGGCCTGCGGCTCTCGATGTCGCTATAAACCGAAGGTAAGAGATCAGACTGAATAGAGCAGATATGCAGGAAGCTCGCAGACGTATGCGCGATTCGTACCGTCAAATTAGTCAGTTTTTGAAAGAGGGTGCATTATTGGCATGAGAGAATGTGATGCATCAATCCGGGAAATTGCTGCTCCTGTGGAACAAAGTGTTTCGGCTGTGCAACGAATGTGTGCAGAATGGTTCACGAAGGCCGTAGAACACGACGAGATGGGTCGGGTCGCACCACCCATACCATGCCCCGAGAAGATCAACACCTAATCCGAATGGCATTGCGGGACAGATCTGTGTCCTCTTCCGCTCTGGCGCAACAGTGGAACACATCGTACACTATCGGGGATGACAGTCCGTCGCCATTTGTTACGGCACAGGTTACGTACGCTTCGACCATCTCTCCGCCTACCTTTGATGAATGTGTAGAAACATGCTAGGCGGCAATGGTGTATAGAACGGCGTCACTGGGACAGGAATGGCATCAGATAGTGTTTTTGGACGGATCCAGGCTCTGTTTGTTTGAAAATGATGGCCGCATTTTGATTCACCGCAGACAGTGGGAGCCACATCAAAATGGTTCAAATGGCTCTGAGCATTATGGGACTTAACATCTGAGGTCATCAGTCCCTAGAACTTAGAATTACTTAAACCTAACTAACCTAAGGACATCACACACATCCATGCCCGAGGCAGGATTCGAACCTGCGACAATAGCGGTCGCGCGGTTCCAGACTGAAGCGCCTAGAGCCGCTTGGCCACATCGGCCGGCAGAGCGGCATCACAGTGACTGCATTCGCACAAGACATACAGCGCCAACTCAAGGCCTTATGGTGTGGGGTGCTATTGGGTACAACCACAAATCACAGTTGGTGCGTGTCCAGTTCATTGTGACCTACGTGAATGACGTCCTGCGGCCTGTAGCCATACCCTTTCTGCACAACACATCAGACGCCATTTTTCAGCATACAAAGGACGACCACTTGTTCCTGCACAGGATCTCAGCCTTTTGTCCTGGCCTACCAGGTCACCAGACTTGTCGCCAAGCGAAAAACGTATTGATGTGTTGGCAAATGTGCCAACACCTTGTAGATAGAGGAGGCCGAAATGCACGCTATCTAACGCAGACGGGCGTGAATTCTGGAACAGGATAAGTAGTGAATGGTAGCAAGAAAAGTACGTTGCTTTGGGAATACTTAACTTTTATATAGTCCTTGTTGTATACATCGTTCTGGATGAGACATTTCATACGATACTATCAAACTATGTAAGGCTAATGGCGCCTTGCTAGGTCGTAGCCATGGACTTAGCTGAAGGCTATTGTTACTGTCTCTCGGCAAATGAGAGAAAGGCTTCGTCAGTGTAGTCGCTAGCAAAGTCGTCGTACAACTGGATCGAGTGCTATTCCGTAACTCGAGACCTGCCTTGTGGTGGCGCTCGGTCTGCGATCACACAGTGGCGACACGCGGGTCCGACATGTACTAAATGGACCGCGGCCGATTTAAGCTACCACCTAGCAAGTGTGGTGTCTGGCGGTGACACCACACGTATCCCAGTACAAAATTTAACTAAATTAAATTTCCTACAAAAAGATCCTGTTCATTTTTCTATAGGTCTAATAGTTTGCGCGTAGCGAGTGACAGAATATGAAAAACTAGCGCGTGGTTTTTGAAGGCCAGATATAACATAGCCGGTTGCATGAAACAGCATCGGTAGGAACAACTGAATCACCTTGTATAGGTGATAACGATGAGTTGTGCAATATATCTGAAAAGATGAGTACAATCCACCCAAAAGTTAAATTTAAAGTTGAACTGGGAAAAGAAGATAACATCCGTTTTCTTTACCTCAAGGTGAATAAATGGTTTAAATGGCTCTGAGCACTATGGGACTTAACTTCTGAGGTCACCAGTCCCCTAGAACTTAGAACTACTTAAACCTAACTAACCTAAGAACAGTACACACATCCATGCCCGAAGCAGGATTCGAACCTGCGACTGTAGCGTTTGCGCGGTTCCAGACTGTAGCGCCTAGAACCGCTCGGCCACCCGGGCCGGACAAGGTGAATAATAATATGTTTAAAATTTACTTGTAGTGTCCAGAAAACCGACTAACACTGATACAACTGTAAATGTCAACTCTAGTCATCCACAAATGAATAAGTAGGCTCATTTTAGATCAACGATCCACAGGCTCCTAAGTCTTCGATTCAGAATGATGAAATGTAGAAAGAGTGAGGTACAACGAATCGATACCATCACGCGTCGAGCAAGTTGTCAGGGCCTATCGCGGATCCTGTGCCTACTAGGCAACAGGACACATGCTCAACTGAGGTGACTTAAATGCTAATCATTTCTGCAGACCATACTACCGTCCAAGACCTGTGAATATGAACGTCCTACCTCTAGCCGTTCAAGCTGTTCTATTTTTTTTTATGAACTTGAGTGTAGTACACCTGCAGATTGTAGAGCAGAGACTTTTCTCTAGCCTACCACAAAGTGTGCAGCAGGAATGACTGCCGCTCTGCCCAGCCTTTGTGTCATAGAGAGAGTGTCATAACAAAACGCATTCTACTTTTCTCGCAGTGGATTCAAACTATACGTAAATTTATGAATCATTTGATGTATCACAGAGGTCGATTAATATTCAGAATGACGATGAAATTAGTCGACATTTAAAGCATACCAACTAATTTTCCCTGGCAGTCAGATGTCACCTTCGGCTTGCCTATCAAAGAACTGTTGTCTCGTGGGAAAGGAGCAATTTTTCTAGCCTTGATTTAAATATTTCTAATAATCTGCATTATGACGAACAGCCACAAAAGCTGTCCGAGCCGTTATTGTGAACTCAAGGCCACGGCTTGGCGGAGGGACACCAGTCTTCGCTCCCGTTTCGACGAGTTGCCGCCACTCCAGGGAACCGAACTTCGGAACCGTGAGCCCAGGCCTCGCGGGCCGGAGCAAAACTTAACCGTCAATCTGGTCAGGTTGGGCTCGGTACGGGCCCTCTTTATGCTGGCGGACGCTTACAGGGTTGCGATACTCTCGGTAACAAAACTGACAGGAGAGGCCCTCTCGTTCTCTGTTGCTTGCGGTGGTTACTTGGAGCATGTCCGTGGAGTTCAGTAGCACAGAAATTGTCACCATTTTGCATGATACTTGCTTCCCACAAAGCATTGGCAGGCATCCTCAGCTTGAAAATGGCATCTGTATCTTTTGTGAAAGACGCCTACGACCGTTTGTATTATCACTACAAAATTTCTGATTATTGGTTAACTTTAAGTTTAAAGTTTGCATAACTTACCTGAATGGTAACGGAAATAAGACGTTGCTGTGAGACAAAGAATTTCATATAACAACAACATCTTATTTAATAAAATCATGAAAATAACTCCTTGATCACTCGCTTTACTTAATGGTACGGTTATATAGAATGTTGGCCCGTCATCACTGATACCAAAAAAATAGCAATTTTATGCAACCTAAGTACCTGTCCTAACTAAGACGAGTCTCAGCAGGGAATGCCTAACCGTCTCCCCTCGTCCGGGGTCCACACACGGTGGCCGAAAGGGCTCAGAGAGTCTGCCCAGCGGCTATTTGCCAACCTAACGGGGCCTGCTAACGCGCGGGAACTTATGTATCTCTGGTCCAATGCAGTCGCACTCTACTTGATACAATGGTTGGCTAAACTGCATCTCCACATTCAGAGAACCCACAGCAGACAGCCCACGCATACGTCAGCAGACGACCCGCATTCACATCTGCAGACTATACCAAGAGGGATGATACAACAATAATTCCGGATTAAAATTCCATGAGTGTCGGAGGGGCACCCAGGTGTGTTTTGAGCATGTGACTCTTGTAACAAGCCATGTAGCGGCTCACATGGAGCCGTTACATAACCTTCCCCTTCTGAGAAAAAAATGAGCAGTATGTGTCCTTGCTTTGGAAGGGCATATTCAACCATTTTTATTAACCGTAGTGGCAAGAGCTGCGTCATGTAAATATATGGTTGACCACTAATTTTAAGTACACAAAATCCTAATCATCTAATATATACAACATAATATATGGAAATTATTAACTACACTCCTGGAAATTGAAATAAGAACACCGTGAATTCATTGTCCCAGGAAGGGCAAACTTTATTGACACATTCCTGGGGTCAGATACATCACATGATCACACTGACAGAACCACAGGCACATAGACACAGGCAACAGAGCATGCACAATGTCGGCACTAGTACAGTGTATATCCACCTTTCGCAGCAATGCAGGCTGCTATTCTCCCATGGAGACGATCGTAGAGATGCTGGATGTAGTCCTGTGGAACGGCTTGCCATGCCATTTCCACCTGGCGCCTCAGTTGGACCAGCGTTCGTGCTGGACGTGCAGACCGCGTGAGACGACGCTTCATCCAGTCCCAAACATGCTCAATGGGGGACAGATCCGGAGATCTTGCTGGCCAGGGTAGTTGACTGACACCTTCTAGAGCACGTTGGGTGGCACGGGATACATGCGGACGTGCATTGTCCTGTTGGAACAGCAAGTTCCCTTGCCGGTCTCGGAATGGTAGAACGATGGGTTCGATGACGGTTTGGATGTACCGTGCACTATTCAGTGTCCCCTCGACGATCACCAGTGGTGTACGGCCAGTGTAGGAGATCGCTCCCCACACCATGATGCCGGGTGTTGGCCCTGTGTGCCTCCGTCGTATGCAGTCCTGATGGTGGCGCTCACCTGCACGGCGCCAAACACGCATACGACCATCATTGGCACCAAGGCAGAAGTGACTCTCATCGCTGAAGACGACACGTCTCCATTCGTCCCTCCATTCACGCCTGTCGCGACACCACTGGAGGCGGGCTGCACGATGTTGGGGCGTGAGCGGAAGACGGCCTAACGGTGTGCGGGACCGTAGCCCAACTTCATGGAGACGGTTGCGAATGGTCCTCGCCGATACCCCAGGAGCAACAGTGTCCCTAATTTGCTGGGAAGTGGCGGTGCGGTCCCCTACGGCACTGCGTAGGATCCTACGGTCTTGGCGTGCATCCGTGCGTCGCTGCGGTCCGGTCCCAGGTCGACGGGCACGTGCACCTTCCGCCGACCACTGGCGACAACATCGATGTACTGTGGAGACCTCACGCCCCACGTGTTGAGCAATTCGGCGGTACGTCCACCTGGCCTCCCGCATGCCCACTATACGCCCTCGCTCAAAGTCCGTCAACTGCACATACGGTTCACGTCCACGCTGTCGCGGCATGCTACCAGTGTTAAAGACTGCGATGGAGCTCCGTATGCCACGGCAAACTGGCTGACACTGACGGCGGCGGTGCACAAATGCTGTGCAGCTAGCCCCATTCGACGGCCAACACCGCGGTTCCTGGTGTGTCCGCTGTGCCGTGCGTGTGATCATTGCTTGTACAGCCCTCTCGCAGTGTCCGGAGCAAGTATGGTGGGTCTGACACACCGGTGTCAATGTGTTCTTTTTTCCATTTCCAGGAGTGTATTAACAAATTATTCTCCTTCAGTGAATATCGACACAACCCTAACGCAGTAACATATGAGCCCATGCCCTTATGAAACATCATTCCGGCATACGTGATTTGACTTAGCCTTTAAGCTGAACGCAAGTCATTTCATCTATTCCTCAGTCCAAGCATTTCGTTTTAAATGCTATGTAAGTGAGTGCAATTTTGAAATTTTTACTAAAGGCATGATCATTTTCTACGTTTTAAACATTCGAAATCTCAAGAATCTCTCACATGCTCGTGTACAAATACATACTTCTCATAAAACATGTACACAAATCGATAATCAACTTTTGGGTACTAAAATTATTAGTATCTTTTCGTAAGTGTGTCCTCCTTTGAAATAATCTACAAAACAGAGGAAAACATATAAAATCTTTAAACTTGAAAAATCTAAGCAAATTCCATGAGAAACTTAACCAAGTTCAGTTAATACAACATTCCGCAGCTTATTTTGGCACTTCATAAATATTTTTCCTTTTTTTCAAATTGGCAAACAAATATGATTGAAATTTCTGATGTTATCATATAAAATCGTTAAAATACTTTTAAGTTTCATTACTAAACTTCGGATTAATGTGGTAAAACCCTTTCTTTAACATTGGTCCATATTTTATTTAGTTTTAAAACAAAAGATCAGTTTGAAAGTAGAATTTCCTTTTCGCTACAACAATCACAGATTTTAAGAAATCAGTCTCTATCATTAACATACGAACATTTTGAAAAATTACATAAAGATAATATGAGTATAAAATCAGGTCCGCTGTAAAAAAATAAATAAATAAAAAATAAAACTACGTGGCACTTTCGAGCACTTTTATACACTTCACTATTGGGCTTGGGGCATTTGGAGGACATCCGTGCTGGGCTACTTTTTGGGCGGAGGAAGGAAACTTGTTGTGGAGGTAAGGACTGTGAACTGTCCCTCTGTCACGCAGGTCAACTCCTTGCCTCTGACCTGTGGTGCCCCGTGTTTACAGCCGCAGCAGGACACGGCTGCACGTGTTTCCGCGTCAAGTGAGCGTCGACCTCCAGGGCAGGATGAACTCACCCCAGCTGTCATCGCCTCTTGCCGCGTCGCGAGTGCCTGGACCCGCCTGGCTGACATCTTATAGTAGTGTGGCCTTATCAGCTAGTGTTGTGCGGACAGCCACTACTCATGATGTCACCCCCTCGGTAGCTTCATTCCCCTTTGTTGCTTCTGCAGTCCCGCCATGCCCGACTCTGGTGGTGAGTCTGACATGTCTCTTGATTCGGTACTGCAGACACTGTGGGTGTGGTGGCGATGCTAACACGTCACCACTGGCGCCACGCCCCTTGCGTGCGCTCGTCCCTCTTCTTTCATCCATCCTGCCACATCGCAACGCCTGACCTACGGTAGCCAAGCTCGCGTCTTGCGGTCGCAGCAGTCTTCAATTTTGTATTTGGTAACGGCTTCCAAGCTGGGAGCGCGTCGTCTTACGGGTCGTCTGTAAGGACTGCCCTTGACCATTTGACGTTTCTGCGCGACTTCCCCAGCGTTCGGTGGCGTGTCACCTGTCAGTGTGGGCCCTCGGCAGGTGTGGGTCACTACCTCTCGCCACGCCCCTGTGCTGCTGCTCTACCGCCTGGAGTGGCCGCCGCTTGCGTGGGCCCAGGTTGTCGCCTCCGGCGGCCGCGGGCAGCGTCCGTCAATCGGGGAATTCCAGACGCGTCCCGCTCGCCCCATTGTCAACTGCTAACCGCCTTCACCTGTAGCCTCCACTTTTCCCAGTTGACGGGAATCTGTGCTCAGGGGAATACTGTTCTCAATACACCCTTCATAATAATTTTCTAACATTTATCTCTTCTTAATGATTCTTCATGTTATGCCTTACAGGCGTTAACTTTCAAATTATATTTACCATGGCTTGTGATTCAACCGACTATTACGTAAAAAAATACTCTATCACTAATTTACAATAGTCTCATCTTAATCAAATACTCTATCACTAATTTACAATAGTCTCATCTTAATCAAATACTCTATCACTAATTTACAACAGTCTTATCTTAACCCTCTAACGGTAAGGTGAAGTTTCCTGAGATGTTTCTCATTTAGTTCCTATCTATAGAATTTGGTTCAAATGGCTCTGAGCACTATGCGACTTAACATATTATATGTGTTTAATTGACAATAAAACTTTTTCCCATTATTCATTTTTTATTTTACCCCGAAAAATCGATATTTGGAGGGTGGGGTCTGATCCAACCCCATCTTACCGTTAGAGGGTTAATCATTCCCTCAATAGCTTTACAACAGGCATTATTTTTACAATACTTGAAGTATTTTTACTTAATGATAAATAAGAAATAAATTGAACTGTAATTCCATGTATCGTTTATCGATGCTTTGTGTATCCTATCAACATTGCTTAGGAAGCTAGAATATCGAGTATGAGAAAAACCCACTCATTTCTTTACACTCTCGTGTCATTCACGCCTCAGATTTCACATTCTTTTACACATGTACACAACGCACACGGGCCATCTTGCCTAACTACGCTGAAAGCATTCCTGGTGACGTCACGGTTTTCGCATGCATAACTATTCATTTCAAGCTACTTTCACACTTAATATATAGAACATACAGAATTTCTGCCATGCATATTAAATAATTACAGACTTTGTCAATGCTACATTAATAAATACAAACACAGAACTACCATTTCCCCAAAGTACCCTCTTCAATGTCTACCATGCAGTCTACAATCTTAATTTATACGGTAATGCACTCCTCTGGCTTCCTTATTTTCGTTTTTCCTTTCCGTGCCCCTGGCACGCTTCATGTGGCGTCTTGCTTCCTTCCTCTGCGCGCCGTTGAAGACTTATTTGCTGCAACATAAATTCTCCCCACAAAATGTATTATCTTTTCTTCTACAGTTAAATCTTCCTGGTAAATCTTGTTATTGCCATTATGACTCTAGCATAGACGACTTACATTGCCTTGTTGACATTACACAAAATCAGCCGGCCATGTGGCCGAGCGGTTCTAGGCGCTTCAGTCTGGAACCGCCCGACCTCTACGGTCGCAGGCTCGAACCCTGCCTCAGGCATGGATGTGTGTGATGTCCTTAGGTTAGTTAGATTTAAGTGGTTCTCAGTTCTAGGGGACTGATGACCTCAGATGTTAAGCCCCATAGTGCTCAGAGCCATTTGAACAATTTTTTGACACAAAATCTATGAGTGATATTTAATATACAAAATAACGCTATTGACGTATATTACACGAATTGTACATTGATACACTGTTTGCTATTCTATGAGGGGCTTCACGTTGGATATGTGATGCAGCCCTCTAGATTTCTTTGTCCGTAGGGTCTGGACTTCCATAGCGTTGGGGTGGGGACATAGCACACTCGGTAAAGTCCACTATAAAGACTAAGGAATTGTTTGCAGATCCTTTTCCTCTTGTTTGATAGCTTTTGTGATCGAACCCACACCTTTTGTCCAATATAGAAATCGATTTTTCGTACTTTCTTTTGGTATGTCTTCTGCCCTATTTCGGCAGCGCGTTTTATGTTCTTCAAAGCTATGTCTATGATCTCGTTGTGTTGTCTTTCCTTTGCCCATGCTACTAGTTCTTTGATTCGATTCGGAGGCTTCATATTTTTCAGTACTAATACTGGTGGCAACATCGTTGTCGCATTCGGCAACTCGCTACACAGCCGTCCTAGCTCTTTCATGACGCGTCTGCAGGGTTAGACGATGGGTGGAACAACGAGATAAAGTTCGCCTTCATTTTTCTCCACTTTAACATCTGCAGGCAATGTTGAGACCGGAATTGCGGCCCGTTGTCCGAAATTGCCAGTTTGACTGGCCCGTCCTCTCGCACGAAATCGTTTACAAATGCCGCCGCCACCGTTTTCCCCATTGCTTTCCTCAGCGGAGTAAAGCAGATAAATTTTGATGTTAGTTCGACAGCTACGAGAACGTACGCGCAGCCAGACGTCGTCCGAGTTCGAACAAGTCCACAACAGCCACTTCTAGCAACCTGTTAGGAATTATCGGGTACACCGGAGCGGCGGAAGATGTGGGGGGTGGCTTGGTCCTTTGACACGGCTTACACACTCTGATCACTCGCTGTATTCTTCTTAGCATATTATTAAAATAGCACGCCTCGCGTAGCTTCTGAAAGCTCTTCCGTGCCCCGAAATGTCCATAGCTTAGGTGGGCGCACCACACTAGTTTATTGATCATTTCCTCAGGTATTACCACTAGCCATCGCGGGTCTTCTATGCTCCGTTTCCGAAAAAGAATCCCGTTTTCTACCCTATAATATTGCCGAATTGCAACTTTATTTCTGTCCCTCCACTTTTCCTTCACTTATTTGAGTATGGGATCCTTGTCTTGTTCGCGGCCGACATTCTTTTGTGACATTGTCACAAAGTTTTCGAAGGTGACATTTTTCAGGTAGAAAATGCTGAAACTGTTTTCGTCCGATTCACCGTCTACTCCGTTTCTCAGGCCTACCGGAGCCCGAGAGAGAGCGTCTGCAATCAGATTCTTTTCCCCTGGTATAAACTCGATTGTAAAGTTGTATTCTTGTAGGTAAAGCGCCCAGCGACATAACCTGCCGTCTACCAACTTTGCCGACATCAGGAATTGTAGTGCCCGATAGTCGGTAAATACCTTCGTGTTCCTTCCGTACAAAAAATGAAAGTGGTTCACATGGCTCTGAGCACTATGGGACTTAACATCTGAGGTCATCTGTCGCCTAGAACTTAGAACTACTTAAACCTAACTAACCTAAGGACATCACACACATCCATGCCTGAGGCAAGATTCGAACCTGCGACCGTAGCGATCGCACGGTTCCAGACTGAAGCGCCTAGAACCGCTCAGCCACAACGGCCGGTTTCCGTATAAGAAGAATCTAAATTTACTGAAAGCCCAGACAACTGCCAGCCCCTCGAGCTCAGTGACCGAGTAGTTTCTTTCTGCTCGCGACAGCACTCTGCTCGCGAAATAAACAGTCTTCCATGTCGACGAATCGTTAGCGTCTTCTCCTTGAAACAGAACCGCACCAGCGCCGTTCGCCGAACTGTCCGTCATGAGGTAGAAATCGCGACTCAAGTCTGGGTGTGCGAGAAGAGGTGCGTTTACTAATGCCTCCTTCAATCTTTCGAATTCGTCCTGTGCTTGAGCGTCCCAATGCCAAATCGTATTCTTTTCTGTTAACGCGCAGAGACGTGGCGTGGCCAGCACGCTTAAGTTCACAAATTTCTTGAAAACATTTGCGATTCCTAAGAATCCTCTAAGTTGCCTCTTCGTTGTTGGCCTTGGAAATTCAGCAATCGCTTTAATTCTCTCGGAGTCGGGTTGCATCCCATCCTGCAAAACTATGTGACCTAGAAACTTTATTCTTTTAGGCCGAAATTGAGATTTATCTAGGTTCACTGCTATACCGGCTCGTTCAAAAGCGTCTAATAAACGGTTCAACACCTCATTGTGTTCTTCCCAGGATTTTTCTGCTGTCAGCACATCGTCAATGTATAATGTAATTCTCTCACGTAGGTCCTCAGGAAGGATGCTCTTCAGGCCTCGTATGAACGCTGCCGCAGAAACATTCAGTCCGAACGGAAGCCGTTTAAATTGGTAGCAGTTCCCGTAACACAAAAATGCGGTACACTACCTACACGCCGGCCGCGGTGGTCTCGCGGTTCTAGGCGCGCAGTCCGGAACCATGCGACTGCTACGGTCGCAGGTTCGAATCCTGCCTCGGGCATGGATGTGTGTGATGTCCTTAGGTTAGTTAGGTTTAAGTAGTTCTAAGTTCTAGGGGACTGATGACCACAGCTGTTAAGTCCCATAGTGCTCAGAGCCATTTGAATTTGAACCACTACCTACACACTGGATGCAATACGATTTGCCAGTAACTCCATGGAAACGTTGCAATGATTCTTCCATGCTCTCCGGTCTGTCTGTTTCTGCTTTGATAAACTTGTTGATTTGCCGAGAATCCAGCACCAATCTCACCGATTCATCCTTTTTCGGTACCATTAAAAGCGGTGAGCTGTACGAACTCATGGCGCGTTCGATTACGTCCTGTTCGAGCATCTTCGCGATCTCTGCTTTCTCTTTTTCTTTATATGCTAACGGAATGAGGCCTCACGAAAAACTTTTTGTGTTCACGTACTTGGAACTTGTATTCAAAGCCTTTTATCGCAGCCGGTGCGGCCGAAAATATTATCTCGTGATTCCTTAAAACCTCTAGCACTCTTAAACGGGCGTCCTCTGGCATATCTCCTATGCTGTGCATGCTTTCTTCGATTATTTTTCTGAAAACCCCATCACTTCCGTGCGCGGATAGCGGTAGGCTCACTCCGCTAATACTGTTTACGAGGGTCTCCGGTTCCTGGTGCACTCCCGGGTGAGTGATAATTTGTAGGCAGCTAGCTTCAGACTCATCCCTTATGACCCAATTATCGAACTTCAATTCTACGAGGTTCCCCTCTCTGTTTAGAGACATGATACCTCCACCCAAGTCTACAATAGCCTGGTGAGCGTTCATGAAGTCCACCCCTAAAATTACTTCAGTGTTCATTAAGAGCACAATGAAGAAGTTTTCCTCGAACTCCTCGCCCTGGCATTTGAACATGATCCTAGTCTGCCACTCGATATCTACACTTTTACCGTATATTACCCCTTTCACCTTAGTCCCTCGCAGCAGCAATGTCGGCCAAGCTACTGCCTCCCCACATTTTCGGAATGCAGCCTCACTAACAATCGAGATCGGACTCCCCGTGGCGATTACACAGTCCAGTGATACCACTTTCACTGAGATGGCAATCATCGGACTAACGGCTGAAATCCTGTTATCCGTTTGTTCCTGAAGTAGTTTTTTCCTAATATCTTCCTGGCCTATGTAACGTACTTTGCAACTTTCCGTCATCGGGTGTGGGCTAATATCGTCTCCCTTGATCTGCATTGCTCATAACTGTTGTTTTCCCTCCATTTCCGGTGCGTCTTTCCTGGATCAACCGGTCTGATTTCCACATCACCGGGAATAGTGTCCCTTTCGTTATCCGCCGGGGCCTGCCCGTATTTTTCACCGCCATTTCGTAATGAGCTCGGCCGGCCACCGTGATCGTATTTTCCTCTGTTGCGGTAATCGCGCGTCGTGATTTCCATTACGCCATTCGTTTGTATATTTACCATACTTGTTTTCGTTCCCCCAATTACCTTTATACGGTTGGAAATTAGTGTCTGAGTACTTGCCTACCCGTGAGCCCGTACGTCTCCGCGTTTTACTGCGGCCGCGACTCGTTTTACGCTTTTGTCCTACATCGTCTCTTTCTGTGAACTGTGCCTTTTCCTGTTCCCTCCCGACGATGTCGTACTCTGACTCCCGTAAGAGTAGTTTAAACAATTCTATATCGTCCTTACATCATCCGGCTAGTACGATATGGCGCAGCTGAGTTGGAAGTTTCATTATACACAGCCTTCTCAGTTCGCCCGGACTGTAAGGCTTGTACAGAAACTGGTTGTTCTGCAGCATGTGTTCGAACAGTCTCGCAGGACTCGCAAAACCAGATTGGTTTAAATTTGGTAACATCATTATCTTATGCTTTACCCGATCTTGCGCCGCCTCCGACCAATAGGCCGAGAGAAACTCGCGTGCCGTCGTGCACTTGCGCGCCACAGCTCTCATTCGCACAGCAGGTTCGGCTTCGAGATGCCCACACATAAAATCTATTTCATATTCATCCGGCCAGCGGGGTGGTAGACAAAACTGGTGTTGTTCGAGCCAAGCGCGTGGGTGTATCCCGTTCACCGAGTTGCGGAAGACTTCGAATTTTCGCTCAGAGAGAAAGTGTTTGTAGTCAAACCCTTCCGCTTCCCTCCTGTACGAACCTACACATGGGTTTCTGTGTCCTTCCCGACATTTCCCTATATCCCTACGCTCGCTAATTTCTTCGTAGTCCTCCTCATGTTCGGAATCACATCCCTCGCTACTGTCTTGTGCGCACGTGGTTTCCCTTTTCGGTTCCGCACGCCAGAAGATTCTTCACATGAGCCACGCGTTCGCGTACCTCGTTTGTAGCATCGCGTTGCCGACTGTTGACCTCGCATTGGCCTTCCTGAAATCTCCTTAATAATTTGATTTCTTCATTATCTATTGCATTCAGCAACGAAGCGTTTTCGCTTCGATATTATAATATCTGCAACCTTTTCCGCGAGTTTTTCTAACTCTTCTTTCGCCTTCTTTACTTCCTCCCTATTTTGCACTTTTACCGCTTCTACCTTTTCCTTAAGTTCCGCGATAGCCCTAGTGTTTCCATCTACCTTTTCTTGAGCTGCTTCGACGGCGTTTATCCGTTTTATCACCTTTTTCTTTTCGCTATTACATCTTTCTGTTAATGTTTGGAGTCCCTTTTCTAATTTTTTTCCACGTTTTCTCATTTCGACCTGAACTCTTTTCTGTTCTTTTCGACAGCGCTTAATCTACTACCTACCACCTCAAATTTTTCGTTGACCTCGTTTACAACCTCCTTTCGAACCTCTTCAAGTAGCGCCTTATTTTCTTCAAATCTCGCATTTACTCCGGTCATGTTGCCCTCGAGTTTTGAGTTTAATTCCGTATCTACTTCACGCGTTTTGAGTTTAATTTCGTATTATTTTCTTTCTGTTTCGCCATACTTTTTTCCTGTTCCGCCATAGTTTCTTTCATCATCCTGACCAATTCAGCCACTCACATGTTATTCGGGTTTGTGTTAGTGACGTACTTTGTCTACTCGCTAGTGTCTCAGTTTCGTCCGCGCTCACGCTTGGGTCCGAAGTACCGCTACCAGGTTGGGGAAATAGCCTGCACGTTTTCTAAGTTCAGTATTGCCGCAGCGCAACTGAAACTGGGGATAGTGGCGTTGCTTATCTCACTCGCGCCTGTCTCCTCTCTCTCTCCGCGGATACCTGATTAGTGGTAACTTCCTCTGTGCTTGACCTATATATCCTCGCACCGCTCCTCGAGCGCGAACACGTGTTGCCATTTTGGATACTGGGATCATATTTTCGCATGAAGTACGTAGTTAGCTGAGCTTCACTCATGGAAAAATAAATTCCCTACCTTGACTATGCAAATCACGACACATTATTTTTCATAGTCTAGCGCAAGCTATAATTGCACGTAAACTAGCACAGTCGTCACACATTTATTGTCACATGCAATGTAATTTAAAATTCACAAAATACATGAATAGAACACACAAAGAAAATTGCCTCCAAAAATCACACCAAAATAATCAGAGAGCAACACAGTATTTGCAATGCTGATTATTCACAAAATGGAATTGTGACACCTGTAGAAATTTAATCATTTCTTAGTACATCCTACCAATCTCACAGCATCACAAAAGGGTTCTTAATTTGAATGAGATCCTGGCAGGGTCGCCATTATGCATGATACGTGCTTTCCGCAGAGCCTTGGAAGGCATCCTCAACTTGAAAATGGCACCTGTATCTTTTGTGAAAGACGCCTACGACCGTTTGCATGAGCAAATATCACTACAAAATTTCTGATTATTGATTAACTTTAAGCTTAAAGCTTGAATAACTTAACTGGAATGGTAACAGAAATAAGATGTTGCTGTGAGACAAAGAATTTTATATAACAACAACATTTTATTTTATAAAATCATGAAAATAACTCCTTGATCACTCACCTTACTTAATGGTACGGTTATATGGAATGTTGGTCTGTCATCAGTGATACAAAAAAAAAGCAATTTTATGCAACCTAACTATCTATCCTAACTAAGATCACTATAGGAGCCATCATGCATAGCGTCTATACTCTCCAGAGTCTGAGCAGGGAATGCCTAAACGTCTTCCCTCGTCCGGGGTCCACACACAGTGGACGGAAGTCTGCACAGCAGCTATTTGCCAACCTAACGGGGCCTTCTAATGCTCGCGGAACTTATGTCTCTCTGGCCCAGTGCAGTCACACTCTACTTGATACAATGGTTGGCTAAACTGCATCTCCACATTCAGAGAATCAACAGCAGACATCCCACGCATACGTCAGTAGATGACCCGCATTCACGTTTGCAGACGATACGACGAGTGCTGATATAACAATAATTCTGGATTAAAATTCCCTGAGTTTCAGAAGGGCACCCAGGTGAGTTTGGACCATGTGACTCTTGTAACAAGTCATGTAGCGGCTCACATGGAGCCGTTACAATTTGTATATCTCGCCTACTGTTCTCAGTAGCAGCCATGGACCTTACAAATCCGGTTCCAGCAGTTTCGCATTGAAGATAACGCCACCGCGATTATTTCGTCGTGAACCATCACAAATGCTACAGTCTGCATTTCGGTCGGTAGGCGCGCCTAAGCTAACCATCCTTGCTCGATAGTGCTATGTACTGCCCTTGCCTGGGCTTCAGTTTATTCTTTCTTGTGAATTATAATAATCATTACAATTTACTCCCCAGTGTACACTCTCTGTCTTTGATCAAAGGCTGGACGAGTTAAAAGGACACTCGTTTATGTTGCAAAATTTTTCCCTTTGTCTTGCCCTGCAGCAAGAAGTTTTCTATATCAAGTTTGTGCTAGTCTTGTGTGTGTAGTATATTTTAATTGTAACAGGCTATCTCGCATTTCCCCGTGTGTGTTTATGGAAAAATTTTTATTTGTTTATTTATTTATTTACAACATGCTCCATTACATAATTTGTAATACTACATGTATGTACCGTGTGTGTGTGTGTGTGTGTGTGTGTGTGTGTGTGTGTCTGTGTGGAGTGGAGTGTAACGTGTGTGTTGTATGATGATGATGATGATAGAAGGGAGAGAGTGAAACCCGGTGCCGGCACATAGCCTATCCCTCACGAATAGCACCACGGGCCGCCAAGATTGTTGTCCCCATCCGACAGACGGATCACCCCCAATATGTTGCATTCTCTCACTTCATGAGATCCCATTCGGATCTCCGGGCGGGGACTACTCAGGAGGACATTATTATCAGGAGAAAGAAAACTGGCGTTCTACGGATCGGAGCGTGGAATGTCAGATCCCTTAATCGAGCAGGTAGGTTAGAAAATTTAAAAAGGGAAATGGATAGGTTAAAGTTAGATATAGTAGGAATTAGTGAAGTTCGCTGGCAGGACGAACAAGACTTTTGGTCAGGCGAATACAGGGTTATAAATACAAAATCAAATAGGGGTAATGCAGGAGTAGGTTTAATAATGAATAACGAAATAGGAGTGGGGGTAAGCTACTACAAACAGCATAGTGAATGCATTATTGTGGCCAAGATAGACACGAAGCCCACGCCTACTACAGTAGTACAAGTTTATATGCCAATTAGCTTTGCAGATGGCGAAGAAATTGAAGAAATGTATGATGAAATAAAAGGAATTATTCAGATAGTTAAGGGAGACGAAAATTTAATAGTCATGGGTGACTGGAATTCGGTAGTAGGAAAAGGGACAGAAGGAAACGTAGTAGGTGAATATGGATTGGGGGGAAGAAATGAAAGAGGAAGCCGCCTGGCAGAATTTTGTACAGAGCACAACTTAATCATAGCTAACACTTGGTTCAAGAATCATAAAAGAAGGTTGTATACATGGAAGAAGCCTGGATATACTGACAGGTTTCAGATAGACTATATAATGGTAAGACAGAGATTTAGGAACCAGATTTTAAATTGTAAGACATTTCCAGGGGCAGATGTGGACTCTGACCACAATCTATTGGGTATGAACTGTAGATTAAAACTGAAGAAACTGCAAAAAGGTGGGAATTTAAGGAGATGGGACCTGGAGAAACTGACTAAACCAGAGGTTGTATAGAGTTTCAGGGAGAGCATAAGGCAACAATAGACAGGAATGGCGGAAAGAAATACAGTAGAAGAAGAATGGGTAGCTTTGAGAGATGAAGTAGTCAAGGCAGCAGAGGATCAGGTAGGTAAAAAGACGAGGGCTAGTAGAAATCCTTGGGTAACAGACGAAATATTGAATTTAATTGATGAAAGGAGAAAATATAAAAATGCAGTAAATGAAGCAGGCAAAAAGCAATACAAACGTCTCAAAAATGAGATCGACAGGAAGTGCAAAATGGCTAAGCAGGGATGGCTAGAGGATAAATGTAAAAATGTAGAGGCTTATCTCACTAGGGGTAAGATAGATACTGCCTACAGGAAAATTAAAGAGACCTTTAGAGAAAAGAGAACCACTTGTATGAATATCAAGAGCTCAGATGGAAACCCAGTTCTAAGCAAAGAAGGGAAATCAGAAAGGTGGAAGGAGTATATAGAGGGTCTACACAGGGGCGATGTTCTTGAGGACAATATTATGGAAATGGCAGAGGAGGTAGATGAAGATGAAACGGGAGATATGATACTGCGTGAAGATATAATAATTCCGATCCCAAAGAAAGCAGGTGCTGACAGATGTGAAAATTACCGAACAATCAGCTTAGAAAGTCACGGATGCAAAATACTAACACGAATTCTTTACAGACGAATGGAAAAACTGGTAGAAGCCGACCTCGGGGAACATCAGTTTGGATTCCGTAGAAATGTTGGAACACGTGGGGCAATACTGACCCTACGACTTATCTTAGAAGCTAGATTAAGGAAAGGCAAACCTACGTTTCTAGCATTTGTAGACTTAGAGAAACCTTTTGACAATGTTCACTGGAATACTCTCTTTCAAATTCTGAAGGTGGCAGGGGTAAAATACAGGGAGCGATAGGCTATTTACAATTTGTACAGAAACCAGATGGCAGTTATAAGAGTCGAGGGGCATGAAAGGGAAGCAGTGGTTGGGAAGGGAGTGAGACAGGGTTGTAGCCTCTCCCAGATGTTATTCAATCTGTATATTGAGCAAGCAGTGAAGGAAACAAAAGAAAAATTCAGAGTAGGTATTAAAAGCCATGGAGAAGAAATAAAAACTTTGAGGTTCGCCGATGACATTGTAATTCTGTCAGAGACAGCAAAGGACTTGGAAGAGCAGTTGAACGGAATGGATAGTGTCTTGAAAGGAGGATATAAGATGAACATAAAAAAACGAGGATAATGGAATGTAGTCGAATTAAGTCGGGTGATGCTGAGGGAATTAGATTAGGAAATGAGACACTTAAAGTAGTAAAGAAGTTTTGCTACTTGGGGAGCAAAATAACTGTTGATGGTCGAAGTAGAGAGGATATAAAATGCAGACTGGCAATGGCAAGGAAAGCGTTTCTGAAGAAGAGAAATTTGTTAACATCGAGTATAGATTTAAGTGTCAGGAAGTCGTTTCTGAAATTATGTGTATGGAGTGTAGCCATGTATGGAAGTGAAACATGGACGATAAATAGTGTGGACAAGAAGAGAATAGAAGCTTTCGAAGAATGCTGAGGATTAGATGGGTAGATCATATAACTAATGGGGAGGTATTGAATAGGATTGGGGAGAAGAGGAGTTTGTGGCACAAGTTGACAAGAAGGGATCGGTTGGTAGGACATGTTCTGAGGTATCAAGGGATCACCAATTTAGTATTGGAGGACAGCGTGGAGGGTAAAAATCGTAGAGGGACACCAAGAGATTAATACAGTAAGGAGATTCAGAAGGATGTAGGTTGCAGTAGTTACTCCCAGTACCTACTGCACCCTACATCCTTCTTAATCTGTTTAGTGTTTTCATCTCTTAGTCTCCCTCTACGATTTTTACCCTCCACGCTGCGCTCTACTAAATTGGTGATCCCTTGATGCCTCAGAATATGTCCTACCAAGCGATCCCTTCTTCTAGTCAAGTTGTGCCACAAACTTCTCTTCTCCCCAATTCTCTTCAATACCTCCGCATTAGTTATGTGATTTACCCATCGAATCTTCACCGTTCTTCTGTAGCGCCATATTTCGAAAGGTTCTAGTCTCTTCTTGCCTAAACTATTTATCGTCCACGTTTCACTTCCATACATGGCTACACTCCATACAAATACTTTCAGAAACGACTTCCTGACACTTAAATCTATACTCGATGTTAACAAATTTCTCTTCTTCAGAAACGATTTCCTTGCCATTACCAGTCTACATTTTATATCCTCTCTACTTCGACCATCATCAGTTATTTTACTCCCTAAATAGTAAAACTCCTTTACTACTTTAAGTGTCTCATTTCCTAATCTAATCCCCTCAGCATCACCCGATTTAATTTGACTACATTCCATTATCCTCGTTTTGCTTTTATTGATGTTCATCTTATATCCTCCTTTCAAGACACTGTCCATTCCGTTCAACTGCTCTTCCAAGTCATTTGCTGTCTCTGACAGAATTACAATGTCATCGGCGAACCTCAAAGTTTTTACTTCTTCTCCATGAATTTTAATACCTATTCCGAATTTTTCTTTTGTTTCCTTTACTGCTTGCTCAATATACAGATTGATTAACATCGGGGAGAGGCTACAACCCTGTCTCACTCCTTTCCCAACCACTGCTTCCCTTTCATGGCCCTCGACTCTTATAACTGCCATCTGGTTTCTGTACAAATTGTAAATAGCCTTTCGCTCCTTGTATTTTACCCCTGCCACCTTCAGTAACTGCTGTGGTCATCAGTCCCCTAGAACTTAGAACTAGTTAAACATAACTAACCGACGGACATCACACACATCCATGACCGAGGCAGGATTCGAACCTGCGACCGTAGCGGTCACGCGGTTCCAGACTGTAGCGCCTTTAACCGCACGGCCACTACGGCCGGCCTGCTGGTGACAACCGGCATTTCCTTTTAATTACTGTTAGCCCTGAGGGAAGGACTGAGAAGCCGGGCAGGCGACAACGCCGACGACTATGAAAGGGCAGTTCACGCGGGAGGACGACCCTTCCCACCCCACCACGTCCGGTAAAGGACGGGCCTTTGTCGCTGAAGGTACCGTTACCGGAGCGAGAGAGGCAGGTTCTGCTGCCTCGGTCGTGTCGGCTGTCGCGAGAGCACCCAGAGCAGAACATGTGAACGACGCCAACTGGCAGACTTACGGCGAGATGACGATCCCCACCACCGCTACAGCCCACGGCGCCGCCTCCATTGACAACACCGTTCCCACTGTCGCTTGCGCTGCCGCCGCCATCGGCGCCGTATCGAGCCTACGATATATTCCGTTGGCTACGGCCGCACGCGACGTAGCCGCTTGCTCCTCCATCAGGTGCATTGTCTGTGGCGCGACAGCTGCATGCGGCAGCGACAGACCGCCCCCCACCCCCCACCCCATCCGAGGCGAAATACGCTGCCTGCTCCGTGAGGTATATATACGGCGACGCGCCCGAATTTCTTTGCAGAGCTCGAAGTATCAGGCACAGCACAGGGGCAGTCTTCCTTGACATAGAGAAGGCCTTTGATAAGGTCTGGCACCAGGGCCTTATCTACAAGCTCAACCTACAAGGCTGTCCCAAACACATCATTCAAATCCTGGCATCCTTCCTTAGGAACAGAACTTTTTATGTAAGACTATCAGGTGCCCAAAGTAACATCAGACAAATAGAAGCTGGAGTGCCCCAAGGTTCAGTATTGGGCCCAGCTCTCTACTCTCACTATACAAATGACGTACCAAAGCAACCAGGGGGCCACCTGTCACTGTTTGCTGACGACACTGCGGTGTACAGGAGCAGTAAAAACTTACTGTTCATCGCCAGGAAACTCCAGGATCACTTACAATTAATCCAGAACTGGGCTAACCTGTGGAAGATAACCATAAATAGTGCCAAAACACAGGCTATTATGTTCACCCACAGGAGAATGAGCCCAAACATAGCCATTAGATTTAACAACGTAAACTTAGAATGGAATGATCATGTAAAATACTTAGGCATAACATTTGACAAAAGACTGACATTCAGCGAACATGTCACCCAAATCTGTAACAGAGGGTCACAGCACATATGTACATTATACCCCCTCCTCAAAGGAGAAGGACAATCAGTAAATAGCAAGTTAAAACTATACAAATCAGTAGTGCTACCATCCATACTATACGGTTCAGAACTCTGGTCACTGGCTTCAAACAAGAACGTCAAAAAAGTTCAAGCAGTGCAAAATAGATTCTTGCGCTTGGCACTAAATGCGTCCCGCTATTTGCCAAACAGACACCTGTACCTCTTGGCAAACATCGAGCCAATCTCGCAACTCATCAAAACAAAATCCGAAAAATTCTTTGCCTCAGCCTCCATTTCTAATCATCCAACCATCAGAAACTTAGGAATCATTCCCGACAACCCCACAGCAAAATACCCGAAAATGACGCTCACGCGCCAATTTCACGTCTAAAAATCAAACAATCCGACTAACATTCAGTCATGAAACACTACTCAATTCATTATCAAACACATCCCTTATCATCCTACCACTTTATCATGCAACATCACTCATGACGCACTCCAAACCCATCATTCCAATCCCCACATCTCAGACAGAAGGTATGGGCTTCAATCAGTCCCGGTCCTTCGAAACAAATAAGGGGTCCAGAACCCATCCGACATCCCACAATTTCTTCCGCACGCTCGACTCGCTGCGGCTCGCACCGCTTACACCGTAGCTCGCTCGCCACTAGCCATCGCCATGTCCGGACGCGGAAATGGAGGCAAACTTGCTGCTGTGGCAAAGCTTCTGCTCACGCTGGCAGGAGACGGCCGCGGCAGCAACAAGAAGAAGCGCAGCCGACCGCAGCACAAGTGGCAGTGCTACCGCTGCCAGAAGATGGGACACGTCGCCAGCACGTGCAGGGACGCGGTCGCGTGTCTGAAATGTGCAAAGGCACATGATACACGCGACTGCGACAAGCCACCACACGTCGCGCCAACGTGCGTTAACTGTGGCGGCGCGCACGCCGCAAATGCACGCAGCTGCGCATACCTGAAGCAGCGGACACCAACAACCGCCAATAAAGCGGTACATGAAGAAGAGGCAGCCGTCCCGCCACCCCCGCCCAAGGGGGAAAACGGGGCGGCCGCAATCCCGTCCAGCGCCGCTACCGACGACGCCGAGAGAGAGCGGCCATGCAGAAGGAGATCGTCGGTCTCCACCGGCAGCTGCAAGAGTCCCGGGAAGAAATCCGGACGACGCAGAAGAAGACACCCGCCCCCGTGGCCACCCCCACGGTGGCACGACAAGTTGGGGTGGATGTGTCCACGCAAACGGATGTGTCCACGCAGACGGATGTGTCCGCGCAAACGGACGTCGCCCCGGAACCTGTAGCAATAAAGGAGACCGGGGAGACGCCCGTGGACGTGGTACAGTCCGTCTCGCCGCCGTCGCCGGAAGTGGTGAAGCAGCACCTCCAGGACATACACGCAGTCGTCACTCCTGTCTCTGCGGAAACGCAGACGACACAGGAAGTGCCGATGGAGGCCGAGGGAGAAGAAGAAGACGAGCCGTTCGAGTGCCTCCCCCTCCCTAACAAGAACTGTGTGAGGGAGGTGCTCACCAAGATCGCCGATTCCCTGCGAGACGGTAGCTACCCCCATCATGACCATCCCTACCCTTTCACGGTAGACAACATCCCTCCCCTTCCTCACAAACCTTACGATTTCCACTGGGGGTGCGAACCCTTAAACCAGAAGCTGCGCGGGAGGGCAAATGTCAGCCGTGGAGACCTGGAGCTCATAAACAAGCACCCGATCTTCACAGACGAGGACTGGAAATACATGACTGAGGAAGCAGTCAAGTATATCCGGACACAGACGCCGCCAGTGGACTGGTCCCGCCTGAAGAGGATAGAATTCGGGCAGCCAGGAAGCAGTAATAAGAAGAAGAAGAACAAGAAGCCGCCGGAATCAGCCGGCAGATAAGCTGCTGCATCCAGAGAAACCAGAGGACAGACCAACACGCGAAGAAAAACCATTCCAAACCGAGAGGACTTCAGGAGGAACAGCTCAAACCGCTTAAACTCCGCTACCTCGGGCCAAGGCAGGCCCGTCATTATAGTGAGTGAGTGAGTGAATTTCTTCCGCAGCCGCCGCTGTTACCCAAGACGCAGTCCTGGCGCAGCCGCGGTACTAGCCAACAATTAGAAGTGGGATGAGGAGAATCCTGACCAAATTGGATACGACTTTGAACTACTTAGATATTTTACTACAAGAAGAAGAGGACGATACGGTAATATTATTGTGGCTCCTCAACAGGAGAAAGAAGAAGACGAAGAAGAGTGATAGAATTTTTGCGGAACTTGACAGTGAAAGTTGCTGTAACATTTTGATTAACAGACACCCTTTAAATGACGACACCAAATTCAGACTATCGTTTAGGTTAGCTTGCGCATATTTTGCAATTTACGAAAAAAAAGTGCAACCTGTCCACAAAAAATGTCGATGCAGCTAAAAAAAACTTGCAGTGCCACTAATTTTCTTCTCTAATACAGGAATTTTTGGCTAAAATTATTAAAACCATTTGTTTTTCTTCTACGTTTCTAGTATTTGTAGACTTAGAGAAAGTTTTTGACAATGTTGACTGGAATACTCTCTTTCAAATTCTGAAGGTGGCAGGGGTAAAATACAGGGAGCGAAAGGCTATTTACAATTTGTACAGGAATCAGATGGCAGTTATAAGAGTCGAGGGACATGAAAGGGAAGCAGTGGTTGGAAGGGAGTGAGACAGGGTTGTAGCCTCTCCCCGATGCTATTCAATCTGTATATTGAGCAAGGTAATGGTTTAACGACTCATGGCGTATTTATATATTATGCACTCTTAAGTAATTCATCATTTCTTAGTAAGAGTGAATGTTTTCAAATGGTATTTGGACCTCTTCCTGTTACAAGCTGTCAAATTTCTCCGTTTGGAAAATAGGTACTTATTATGACTCTTGTATATTATTTACGTAATAACTTCTCCATAGTGCTGAATCAGTGTGATAAAAGTCTTTATATAGTCTTCCACCATCGACAGTTTTACAGCAACGGAGAGAGAAAACAGAATATAAATTTTACACATTTAAATGGCCAGCTGCTTTTAAGAAAGTTACAAAATGTAGTAAAACATTAAACAACACTTTCATTTCAAAAGGAAATACATCACGGCCCTAAGATCGCAAGCCTCAAGTAATATCAATCTGTTCTGACATACTCTTAAACTTCCCAATTTTGAGTTTTATACCGATCACTGACTAGAATTTATTTATTTTTATTTATTTATTTATTGATTTATTTAACCTGGCAAGATTAGGGCCATCAGGCCCTCTCCTACATCTAACCAGGCATTCTACTTATTTTACATTCATATGTTTTAGTAGGTATGTTAAACTACATCTAGTACAAAAAGTGAAATAAACAATTTGAAAGGTACACCTGGAAAAATACATACATATAGAGTTTATATTCTTAGGTCACAAGTACTGTTATAATTAGACATTATTGAAGAGACAGATTTTAGATAGGAGTGCCGGCAGCAGGGAGTATGAGGGAGACTCATGGTGAAGGGAGGAGAAGAATAGAGACATGATGAAACATAATTAAGGAAATATAAAGGAAAAGAAGATTGCGTGGCTAATAGAGAAAGATGAAGAGGAAGGCATCTCAGGAGCAAGATAGGAGACTCTAGCTTTGCTATTTGACAGATGAGGGGATTGTCCTTGTACATTAATTTTGTGGAGAACTTTGTGAGGATGATAGTAGGAAATGCTTCAACTTCTTCTTAAAAGCAGCAGGAGATCGAATTTTGCGCAAGGTAAGGGGCAGTTTGTTCCAGAGGCGGACAGCGGCAACTGAGAAGGAGTTTGCAAAAGTTTTTGTTTTGTGAGTGGGCACAGTTAGGATACCAAATAAGAGTGACCTCGTGTTTCGATTATGATGAGATGACAGGTTTTTAATCTCTGAAGCAAGGTACTGGGGTGCTTGCGCGATGAGGAGTCGGTGGAGTAGACATAGAGTGTGGTAGTCACGCAATTTGTCCGGCCGCAGCCACCCTAGCTCGGAGTATGAAGCACTAACATGATCATATCGGCGAATGTTGCAGGTGTAACGCACACAGGCATTCATGGTTAGCTCTAGCCGTCTTTTGTTTTCACTACTCATGCCTTGTTGAATCACATCACAATAGTGGAGGTTCGGTAGAACGAGTGCTTGCACGAGCTGGCGTTTCAAGTCCTGTGGAAATATGTTCCGAAACTTTTTGAGAGCATAGAGACAAGCAGACGTCTTTCGGCACACTGCGACTGTATTCTCCGCCCAGTTGAGATGCTCATCCAAAGTTACACCCAAGTTCTTCACTGTTTTCTGATATGGTATTGGAGTACCGTCGAGCAGAATAGGAGGTAGCCGTTCGCGGAAATCTGAACTTATTAATTTCTGATGGGCTATTAAGATTACTTGCGTCTTTTTTGCATTTAGTTTAAGCCCCAGGTTTTTCGCCCATCTCACTACTGAAGACAGATCATCATTCATCTGAGCGATTGCAGTGTTTACATCTTCAGGTCTGACGCTTAGGTAGAGCTGGAGATCGTCGGCATAGAAATGATATTTACAGGAGGACAGAACCGACGAAATATCGTTGACATATAAAGAAAACAAAAATGGTCCTAAGACTGATCCTTGTGGCACTCCCGAGGAAACATGTTTCCAGGAAGATTTTTCATTTACGCAGACAACACATTGCTGTCTGTCTTTTAAGTAGCTTTCAAACCATCTCATTGCACTATCAGAGAAATTAAGCTGTTGCATTTTTCTGAGCAATATGTCAAAGTTAACAGTGTCAAAAGCTTTGCTGAAGTCCAGTAGCGTCAATATTGTTGCCTTTCGATTGTCGATGACATATTTCAGGTCATCAGCTACTTTAATTAGAGCAGTGTTTGTGCTGTGATGTTTACGGAAACCGGATTGAAATTTGTCATATAGGCTGAATTCATGCAAGTGTTCAGTGATTTGGTCATGAACAATATATTCAAGTGCTTTGGAAACAGCAGGCAGTATGCTAATTGGTCGGTAATCACTAGGCAGTTGCGGGTTTTCGATCTTAGGGATGGGTCGAATTAGGCTTCTTTTCCATGCAGTGGGATACATTCCGTTCACGAGGGAAAAATTAAATATGTCAGTTAAGACAGGTACTAAGATATCGGCAACATTCTTAATCATGGTTATACCGATACTGTCGTTGCCTATTGCATCAGAAGAGATTCTCATTATTGCTTTTCTTGCCGTATTTGTTGTTACTTGTTTTAGATGGAAGGTATCGTTGTTAGTTATCCTGTTTGGGGATTCTTGTGGACGGTAATTATCAGCTGTGCTGGTATTCAGAGGTGCAGAGAAAAATTCATTTAATTCGTTAGCTGACACATGAAAAGTAGTTTCCGATTTTGCCTTTCCGACCCCCAAGCTACGGAGATTCTTCCATAGAGTCGTGGGCGTCAGATCGCTGCATACAAGGGAGCGAGCGTGCCTGATTTTAGCATTGCGAATGCATTGTTTCACTCTGTTCCGTAACTTTCTATATTCTTCGAAACGCTCGGGTTTCGGATCTGCCTTGAAACGCCTGTGGGCAGCATCCCTATTAGTCATCATTTGACGTAATTCAGCTGTCAGCCATGGAGTAGGAGATTTTCTTACACGGATTGTGCGCACAGGTGCATGTTTGTCAAAGAGGGCAGTGAGTTTATCACCAAGTTCATTAATTTTGCCGTCGATTGTGGGTTTTCTGATTATTTGATGCCATGAGATTTCTGAGCAATCGGCTGTTAGAGCGTCAAGGTCAATACGTTTCATGTTCCTACAAGTTATGTAACGCGATTTGATCCTTGGGGGCTGCACAGAGTAGGCCAGGAATATTACATCATGTGCTGAGAGGCCAGGGGCCGATGTTTGACCAACATCTCTTACTTTGTCAGTCTGTTTCGTTGCGATTACGTCTATAAGAGTATGACTGTGCGCCGTATGGTGTGTAGGTTGTAATGGAAGAATGTTCATGCTATTGCAACTAAACAGTCTTCTTAGGTTTATTGCGGAGGGAGTGTCTCTTAGCAGGTCTATGTTCAAGTCACCCATTACGATGACATGTTCGTATTGACACTGAAGTGAATGTAATTCCGACTGGAAGGAACTCATTGAGCTTATTTTTGGCGGCTTGTACACGACGCCAGTCAAGAATTTCCGACTTTGTATATTTATTTCAATGAACATGAATTCAGCCTCTTTTTCTTCAGCAGGATTTGACGTACATAAGACTTTCGCTTTGAGATCTGTTCGTATATACGCGCCGACCCCGCCACCTCGCTTTTTTGATCTGTCTGCCCTAAGAAATGTGTACCCTGGGAGATGAAAAGATGCAGAGGACATGTGTGGTTTCAACCACGTTTCGGATAAGAGGATTACGTGGTAGTTTAGTTGGTTGAAGAGGAGGCTAAGTTCTTCGTAATGCGCAGGTAAAGACTGGATGTTGCAGTGAGCTGCTAAGAGCTCTGACGCGTTCCGCCGAGCAGCCTGGAGTAGGGTGGCAGACTGGTTTGTCCCTTTGTTAGGCACTACCTGCCGCGAGGGGCACTGGCCGCTGCTTCCGCCAAGTGACATAACACAGGGGTGTCCGATATTTTGCACGCCCTGTTTGTGACACCACGAGTGCCGAAAGAAAGGCGCCTGCTAAAGATTTCCTGAGGTTGCGGGAGTATAGAAAATGGATTAGTGGTATTCTGTGCAAGGAGAATATGACCAAAATAGTGACGGCTGTGTGTCACTGTGTATCCTCTGTCGTACGAGGAGAAATGTAATTAGCGTATTTGAAACAGCTTAGGGTGGAAATAAGGGAGAAGGGAGTGATTTAAGAGGCCGATGCTGCCAGCAGAGAGAAGTAAGCTTAGTAATTAATAGATTATCGTAGGAAGCTAGAATTAAATTGAAATTTACTAAAGTGATACTGGTAGTGATTATCGCAGGAAGCTACAATTAGATTGAAATTTGCTAAAGTGATACTGATAGTGATTTTTGTTATGAACAATTTAAACCGAAGAGATGGGTGATTAATGAACTAAAGGAGAGACTAATAATTGCAATAGAACTATTTCAGAACGGAAGAGAATAAACTGAGAAAATGAAAAAAGAATTAGCAGTAACTAAAATTAAGTAATGGTTAGAGCTACACACACAAAAAATAGTGAAAAGTTAATACAGTTACAAAAACAATTAGTTGAAGGTACAAATATGGGTATAATTAAAAAATTAATAAAATTACAAGACTATATCTGAGTATTGGGGCTGTTACAATTGCAAATGGTGTTAAGTTTGCACTTTTGGCTCGAGTAGCTTCACTTAATACTATTCAGTTCTGTCATGTTTGTGACTGTCTTCTTTCCAGCTGCTGTCTTAATGATTACTCTGCCATCCTGAGTCCACACATTCTGAAGACCGAAATGGGATATGGCACTGTTTAAAATCTTTAGCCGTTCGTGTGTCAGATCTTCCCCTATTGTAAGCCCTGTCCTTGCTAACTTCTTCTTCTGGATAAAGATCTCTGCCCTTTTTCGGTACGAGACAAATTTAATTATTATTGGACGAGGTTTGGTGGCACCTGGTAATTTTCGTCCCACCCGATGGCTCCTGTCAATGTCTGCCTTGGTCACTTCAACGCCTAATTTTTCACGCGCAACCTGTATAAGCAGGTTGTCCGTGTCTTCTTCCTTATTTTCAACTACTCCAAACAGTCGTAGACTATTTCGCCTTTGGTTCTGTTCTAGTTCGTCAGTTGCGGCAGATAGTTTGACTTCCAACTCTCGTTCCTTTTTCTCGTATTCAGACACAGACTTTTTTAGTGCTGTAATTTCGGCAGTATTGGCCTCAACAGTTTCACGCATTTTGGCCAATACTGCTGCCGTTACAGTATCTGATATAGTGCCTGCTATCAGATCGAGATTGTTTTTATCGCGAAGCGCAGCGTTTACCTCAGAGCGGACCAGCTCCGCTATACCGGGAGCCGCGGCCGCACCTTCCGCCAAGAGCGGGCCCGCCGCACCTGCTGCTTCCCCGCTGCTGGACGCGCTGCTGTTGACTCTTCTGTTTACCATTTTCTCGAAGATATTGGCGGAGCACAGAAAAAAATAGCACTACTGCACAGAACACTGTTGTTTTCACGATTTCCACTTGCACTAGACAGCACCACCTGCGAGAACACCTTCGAATTCAACTAAATTTCGCGAGCCGAACTTAACACGTGTTACACTGCAGCCGCCATGATAGTAGGAAAAGGAAGAGAAGGAAACGTAGTAGGTGAATATGGATTGGGGCTAAGAAATGAAAGAGGAAGCCGCCTGGTAGAATTTTGCACAGAGCATAACTTAGTCATAGCTAACACTTGGTTCAAGAATCATAAAAGAAGGTTGTATACATGGAAGAACCCTGGAGACACTAAAAGGTTTCAGATAAATTATATAATGGCATGACAGAGATTTAGGAACCAGATTTTAAACTGTAAGACATTTCCAGAGGCGGATGAGGACGCTGACCACAATCTATTGTTTATGAACTGTAGACTAAAACTGAAGAAACTGCAAAAAGGTGGGAATCTAAGGAGATGGGACATGGATAAACTGAAAGAACCAGAGGTTGTACAGAGTTTCAGGGAGAGCATAAGGGAACAATTGACAGGAATGGGGGAAAGAAATACAGTAGAAGAAGAATGGGTAGCTTTGAGGAATGAAATAGTGATGGCAGCAAAGGATCAAGTAGGTAAAAAGACGAGGGCTAGTAGAAATCCTTGGGTAACAGAAGAAGTATTGAATTTAATTGATGAAAGGAGAAAATATAAAAATGCAGTAAATGAAGCAGGCAAAAAGCAATACAAACGTCTCAAAAATGAGATCGACAGGATTTGCAAAATGGCTAAGCAGGGATGGCTAGAGGACAAATGTAAGAATGTAGAGGCTTATCGCACGAGGGGTAAGATAGATACTGCCTACAGGAAAATTAAAGAGGCCTTTGGAGAAAAGAGAACCACTTACATGAATATCAAGAGCTCAGATGGAAACCCAGTTCTAAGCAAAGAAGGGAAATCAGAAAGGTGGAAGGAGTATATAGAGGGTCTACACAGGGGCGATGTTCTTGAGGACAATATTATGGAAATGGCAGAGGAGGTAGATGAAGATGAAATGGGAGATATGATACTGCGTGAAGAGTTTGACAGAGCACTGAAAGACCTAAGTCGAAAAAAGGCTCCGGGAGTAGACAACATTCCATTAGAACTACTGACAGCCTTGGGAGGGCCAGTCCTCACAAAACTCTACCATCTGGTGAGTAAGATGTATGAGACAGGCGAAATTCCCTCACACTTCAAGAAGAATATAATAATTCTAATCCCAAAGAAAGCAGGTGTTGACAGATGTGAAAATTACCGAACAATATGTTCAATAAGTCACAGCTGAAAATACTAACACGAATTCTTTACAGACGAATGGAAAAACTGGTAGAAGCCGACCTCGGGGAAGATCAGTTTAGATTCCGTAGAAATGTTGGAACACGTGAGGCAATACTGACGCTACGACTTATCTAAGAAGCTAGATTAAGGAAAGGCAAACCTACATTTCTAGCATTTGTAGACTTAGAGAAAGCTTTTGACTATGTTGACTGGAATACTCTCTTTCAAATTCTGAAGGTGGCAGGGGTAAAATACAGGGAGCGAAAGGCTATTTACAATCTGTACAGAAATCAGATGGCAGTTATAAGAGTCGAGGGACATGAAAGGGAAGCAGTGGTTAGAAAGGGAGTGAGACAGGGTTGTAGCCTCTCCCCGATGCTATTCAGTCTGTATATTGAGCAAGCAGTGAAGGAAACAAAAGAAACGTTCGGAGTAGGTATTAAAATCCATGGAGAAGAAATAAAAACTTTGAGGTTCGCCGATGACATTGTAATTCTGTCAGAGACAGCAAAGGACTTGGAAGAGCAGTTGAACGGAATGGATAGTGTCTTGAAAGGAGGATATAAGATGAACACCAAAAAACGAGGATAATGGAATGTAGTCGAATTAAGTCGGGTGATGCTGAGGGAATTAGATTAGGAAATGAGACACTTAAAGTAGTAAAGGAGTTTTGCTACTTGGGGAGCAAAATAACTGACGATGGTCGAAGTAGAGAGGATATAAAATGCAGACTGGCAATGGCAAGGAAATCGTTTCTGAAGAAGAGAAATTTGTTAACATCGAGTATAGATTTAAGTGTCAGGAAGTCGTTTCTGAAATTATGTGTATGGAGTGTAGCCATGTATGGAAGTGAAACATGGACGATAAATAGTGTGGACAAGAAGAGAATAGAAGCTTTCGAAGAATGCTGAAGATTAGATGGGTAGATCATTTAACTAATGAGGAGGTATTGAATAGAATTGGGGAGAAGAGGAGTTTGTGGCACAAGTTGACAAGAAGGGATCGGTTGGTAGGACATGTTCTGAGGCATCAAGGGATCACAAATTTAGCACTGGAGTGCAGCATGGAGGGTAAAAATCGTAGAGGGAGACCAAGAGATGAATACACTAAGCAGATTCAGAAGGATGTAGGTTGCATTAAGTACTGGGAGATGGAAAAGCTTGCACAGGATAGAGTAGCATGTAGAGCTGCATCAAACCAGTCTCAGGACTGAAGACCACAACAACAACAACCCATCACTTAATTCCTAAATTCCAAACGCTTTTTTGACTCAGTTAAAATAATGGGTTGGGGTGTTATCATAGCGACACACATTCCCATTAGAAATAAATTGATGTCTTCCTTCGTATGCGCCTCTAGGTATTTTAATCTGCGGATGCTTTGTCCCTTTCAGTCTGTCATTTCTTTCGAGCAGGAGACATATCTTGTCCTCAACGCTCACCTTCCTCATCTTACGTAAACTTATGCCACTGGGATCAGGACCTTTGTTTATCTGTACGGAAGTTGTATATTCATCCGAAACATTTACTGGAACTTGTATCTCTCATCCTAGGTCCTTCCAGGTTCAGCGATATGGATACAACTTCTGTGTTTTCTTTGGAATTAGTCACAATCTTTAAAACATTACTGTCGGTCTTTTATTTCGACTGAAAGAGTCAAATATTGGAGACAGATCTGCAACAAAATATTTCCTGTTTTAGTTCGTCTAATTTATCATTACAGTGCTTGCAGGATGTTTAGGGACACATCTAAATTTCGTTGAAACCTCATGTGTGCCTAACGGAGCAGTATTTCACTAAATGTTTACATGATGTTATTAGAGATCTGAATTACGAGTTTACAGTTAAAATTTCACTCCTCTGGTTCCAGTACTTTTGGAGATTTAATGTTTTTTTCCGTTTTGTACACATAGCTAAAAAATCCTATTTTCAGACTAAAACGTTTTATTTCTCTAAAACTGATAGTTCTACTGCTATTAAATTTTTAATACCGCAATCACAAAAGTAATAATGCAACATGGGAAAAAATTCCTACAGATTTCGTTACCTCTCAAGCAAACTCATTTTACCCCGGTAAATTCGGTGGCAGAATTCAGCAGGATAGTTTCGCGATGAGTACCAGTAGGCAACACTTAAGACGACTTCTGACTATACAGTTGTTTTCTCCATGTCGTGTTTGTGGTGGATCCGCAGTCAAAATCGGTCTAAATGTCGCCAATCGGGAGTGGTCGCGAAACGAAAGAGCCCAATTCTACCACCGAATTTAGCTTGGAAAAATTTTTTGCTTGAGAGGCGACGAAATGATTTCTATGTTGTAATAAAACAACAGTAAAAATTTCATAGCTGTAGGAGTGACAGTTTTCGAGAAAGGAAACATTTTTAATCAGAAAAACAGAATTTTTTTGACTCTGTTTACAAAACCGTAAAGCAGTCCATCCTCCAAGGTATTAGAGCTAGAAGAGTGAAGTTTTAACTGAAATCCCATAATTAAGATATCTATTACATGATGTAAAACAATGACTAAAATGCGGTTACTTCTAGGACACATGCGGATTCAACGAAATTTAGGCCTGTCCTTCAATTTTCTGCAACCGCTGTAACAGCCCAGATTTATTATTCCCAAATGCAAGGAAGCGGAAACTATTGGCAGATGGAAGTATTATGGATAAAATCAACCAATTTGCTTATTATCTTTCGTGTTGAATTGTATCCAGGGAAACCTAGTGATCACACAGAACCCATTTCTTTGGTTTCGCTGAGACATTTCATCCTGTTCCAAGCATTCTTTCTCCTCTATTTCTCTGGCACGAGTGCATGAGTCCTTAATCTTTTTCCATATGTTCTTGAAAATATCAGTTAAAATACCATGAAATATACACTGAGATGACAAAAGAAGTCATGGAATAGCAATATGAAAATATACAGATGGCAGTAGCGTCCCATACACGAGGTATAAAAGGGCAGTGCATGGGCAGAACTGTCATTTGTACTCAGGTGATTAACATGAAAAGGTTTCCGTCGTGACCATGGCAGCGCGACGGGAATTAAGGGACTTTGAACGCGGGATGATAGTTGGAGCTAGACGCATGAGACATTCAGGTTCGGAAATCATTAGGACATTCGATATTCCTAGATCCACAGTGTCAAGAGTGTGCGGAGAATACCAAATTTCAGGCGTTAGCTGTTACCATGAACAACGCAGTGGTTGACAGCCTCACTTAACTATCGAGAGCAGCAGCGTTTGCATAGAGTTTTCAGTGCTAACAGACAAGTAACAATGCGTGAAATAACCGCGGAAATCAATGAGGACTGTCCCACGAACGCATACGTTAGAACTGTACGGCGAAATTTGGCGTTAATGGGCAGTGGCAGCAGACGACCAAAGCCAGTGCCTTTGCTAACAGCACGACATCGCCTGCAGCTCTTCTTTTGGGCTCGTGGCCATATCGGTTGGACCCTAGACGACTCGAAATCCGTGGCATGGTTAGATGAGTCCCGCTTTCAAATGGTTCAAATGGCTCTGAGCACTATGGGACTTAACATCTGAGGTCATCAGTCCCCTAGAACTTAGAACTACTTCAACCTAACTAACCTAAGGACATCACACACATCCATGCCTGAGGTCGTAGCGGTCGCGTGGTTCCAGACTGAAGCGCCTAGAACCGCTCGGCCACAGCGGCCGGCAGTCTCGCTAACAATTGGTAAGAGCTGATGATAGGGTTCGAGTGCAGTGCAGACTCCACGAAGCCATGGAGCCAAGTCGTCAACAAGGCACTGTGCAAGCTGGTGGTGGCTACATAATCAAGTGGGCTGTGTTTACATGGAATGGACTGGGTCCCTTGGTCCAACTGAACCCATCATTCACTAGAAATGGTTATGTTCGGCTAGTTGGAGACCATCTGCAGTCACTCATGGACTTCATGTTCCCAAACAACGATGGAACTTTTATGGATAACAAGGCACCATGTCACTGAGCCACAATTGGGCACGACTAGTTTCAAGAACGTTCTGCACAATCCGAGCGAGTTCGCCACCCATAGCGCCTGACATGAACCTCATCGAACATTTACGAGACATAATGAACAGGTCAGTTCATGCACAAAATCCTTCGTCGGCAACACTTTCGCACTTATAGAGGCTGCAGTGGCAACATGGCTCAGTATTTCTGCAGGGGACTTCCAACGACTCGTTGAGTCCATGCCACGTCGAGCTGCTGCACTGTACCGGGAAAAAGGAAGTCCGACACCATATTAAGCGGTATGATTTTCAGATGTGTGTGAATCTTATGGGACTTAACTGCTAAGATCATCAGTCCCTAAGCTTACACACTACTTAACCTAAATTATCCTAAGGACAAACACATACACCCATGCCCGAGGGAGGACTCGAACCTCCGCCGGGACCAGCCGCACAGTCCATGACTGCAGCGCCTTAAACCGCTCGGCTAATCCCGCGCGGCTTTAAGTGGTATTCTTTGACTTTTTTCGCGTCATCGTAGATTTGTTAAAAAAAGCATACCTAGCTTAATTATCATTTTTTCTGGTTTTTACCAACAGGAGAATCTTATCCACTTCTAATATTTTCCTTCCGAATCTCTACACAATATGTCAGCAGAATAGTGGAAGAAGTGCTGTCCGCATTTATCTACAAACTGTCTCCTATTTATTTCCAAGTTCCTTGAACAGAAGCCGGCAGCTGTGGCCGAGCGGTTGTAGGCGCTTCAGTTTGGAACCGCGCTGCTGCTGCGGTTGCAGGTTCGAATCCTGCCTCGGGCATGGATGTATGTGATGTCCTTAGGTTAGTTAGGTTTCAGTAGTTCTAAGTCTAGGGGACTGATGACCTCAGATGTTAAGTCCCATAGTGCTTAGAGCCATTTGAACCATTTTGAACCTTGAACAGAAAATCTTTTGGAACAAGCAAAGAAATTTTCGACCAAACGGCAGTTTTCTAACTGCGACACTGCTGGAACAAGGCACTCTTGTATTTATGATGCTTTACAGCTGAAGTCACAGATACTGAGAGACTAGCTCACAGAATATTACTTTCTGTGAGTGTCTCATCGTAGATTCCTTTGGGTAGACATCACGCACCAGCCACGCGTCGCAGCCCAATCTGGAACTGCTCATGCGCGAGCAGGCAGTCCCTTTCGCCGCGGAGGTCCAGTCCCTGTAGCTAGCCACTGTCGCAGCGTGGACAATACACCTTGCGTCAGCAATGGATTGCCGCATGCTGTCGGCGCGACGGGGGACGGGGTGGGGGAGGGGGGAGGGAGCGACGCATGGCCTTCGACGCTGCCGGACGCAGATTCACATACGCTCCGCAAGCAGTTGTTGTTGGGGATGAGACAATGTATACATGCTGGATCAGCTAATAAGAGCAGAATTAACTGAGGGATTCAAGGCACAAGATGCAAAATTAACCGCGAATTTAAAAGCCCTGAATACGGAGTCAGAAGAACAGTAGGATAAATTAAACTCAAGACTAGATCAGAATTCTAAAGATTTAGAGGTTGTTACTAATGTTTTCACAGTAGCCCTCCATGGTCTCCGTGACGAGGTTTCGATACAGCTAGAATATCACACCTAGGATAAAAGACACAGGGTGAACTAATTAACAACATTCTCACGGAGAAAGAGGGGTTGTTAGCTAAGATCGTCACACCAGTGAGTGAGCTCGACAACAAGTGCGTGGGAGTAGAAGAGCAAGTAGTTTCTATTGTGCAACAAAAGTCGGTCAACAGGCTACTACTCTAGAGTCACCAAATAAAGGGGTGACGGAGGCTGGCACAGTAATGTCGGGTCATACGTAACTTTTGTGTGAAACAGAGACAAGGGGTCTCACCGCTGAAGAGAAATTTACGGGACTCAGTAGTGGAATAGCAGAAAAAGTTGCCGCACAATAGGAAGTGTTGGAGAAAGCATTAGAAAGTAAATTAGAAAATACACTAACAAGCCAGAAAATTACGACCACCTGTCCACGTGATTGCAGCGTCACCTGGCGTGGAATGACAGTGAATCAGACACACACACGGTGCATGTAGAATCAGTGAGCATGCTGTCCGTGTTGAGATTGGGGAAGGCGCGTGATCTGTCTGAGTTTGACCGTGGGCAGATTGCGATGGGCCGGGCGGTCGGTCCTAGCATTTCGAGAACTGCACGATATGTTAGGTGTTTGAGGAGTGCTGTGGTGAGGGTTTTCAACACGTGGTGAAACCACGGTGAAACCACATAAAGATGTCGTGAGGTTGGGCAGTCACCCCTAATTACAGATTTTGGACCTCGTTGGCTGGGCAGACTGGTGAAACAGGACGGGAGACGAACTGTGGCGGAACTAACATCAGACTTTAATGCTGGGCAGAGTACAAACGTGTGTGAATACACAATGCACCAAACACTCCTAATGATGGGCCTCCGCAGCCGACAGCCCGTGCATGTGCCAATGTTAACACTACATCAGCAACTACGACAGAGGTGGGCACGTGACCATCGGCACTGGATGATGGCGCAGTGGCAGAGCGTTGCATGCTCTGATGAATCCCGATACCTTCTTCATCATGCGTGTGGGAGGGCGCGAATCCGTCGTCATCGAGGGTAACATATCCATGACACTTACAATGCAGCGCGGAGACAAGCTGGCGGCGGCTCCATTATGCTCTGGGCAACATTCACGTGAGCATCCATTGGTTCCAGTGGAGCTCGTGCGAGGTACCATGACGGTCAATGAGTATCGAACACTGGTTGCAGACCGCGTACACCCTTTCGTGACGATCATGTTTCCCCACAGAAGTGGCATTTTTCAACAACATAATGCGCCATGTCTCAAGGCCAGGAGTGTGATGGAGTGGTTCGAGGAACACAATGGTGAGTTCCAGTTGATGTACTGGCCCCCCAACTCGCCAGATCTTAACCCGATCGAACACATCAGGGATGTGACTGACGTGGCGTCAGAGCTCATCGCCCCCTCCCCGGAATTTACGGCAATCAGGTGACTTGTGTGTGCAGATGTGGTGCCAACTCTCTCCAGTGACCTACCAAGGCCTTATCGCTTTCTTACCACGACTCGTCACCGCTGTTATCCGCGGCATAAGTGGACGTGCCGGCTCTTAGATAGGTGGTCATAATGTTGTATCAGTGTAAGCGAGTGAGTAAAGTGTTACGCGCTACGACGAGCCGACAAACTTTTGAGTTTGGTGCGGTTTCGTCTACGAAGGGATTTTCGCAGACATTCTGCCCTTGGGAAAGACCGCCGCTTGCGACCGAGAGGAAAGGCACGGCAGCGGATCAGCGTTAGCAGTCCCCCCCCCCCCCCCCCCTCCCCCACATTCGCCGAACGGCCTCTGCGTTGGCCGTTGGGCCGCTCGCGGATCATGTCATTTCTGGAAACCCAGAATCTACTCTGTAGGAATCAACATGGATTCCGGAAACAGCGATCGTGTGAGACCCAACTCGCTTTATTTGTTCATGAGACCCAGAAAATATTAGATACAGGCTCCCAGGTAGATGCCATTTTCAATGACTTCCGGAAGGCGTTCGATACAGTTCCGCACTGTCGCCTGATAAACAAAGTAAGAGCCTACGGAATATCAGACCAGCTGTGTGGCTGGATTGAATAGTTTCTATCAAACAGAACACATCATGTTGTCCTCAATGGAGAGACGTCTACAGGCGTTAAAGTAACTTCTGGCGTGCCACAGGGGAGTGTTATGGGACCATTGCTTTTCACAGTATTCAGGGTGTTACAAAAAGAGGTACGGCCAAACTTTCAGGAAACATTCCTCACACACAAATAAAGAAAAGATGTTATGTGGACATGTGTCCGGAAACGCTTAATTTCCATGTTAGAGCTCATTTTAGTTTCTTCCACCTACGCTCAATGGAACACGTTATCATGATTTCATACGGGATACTCTACCTGTGCTGCTAGAACATGTGCCTTTACAAGTAGGACACAACATGTGGTTCATGCACGATGGAGCTCCTGCACATTTCAGTCGAAGTGTTCGTACACTTCTCAACAACAGATTCGGTGACCGATGGATTGGTAGAGGCGGACCAGTTCCATGGTCTCCACGCTCTCCTGACCTCAACCCTCTTGACTTTCATTTATGGGGGCATTTGAAAGCTCTTGTCTACGCAACCCCGGTACCAAATGTAGAGACTCTTCGTGCTCGTATTGTGGACGGCTGTGATACAATACGCCATTCTCCAGGGCTGCATCAGCGCATCAGGGATTCCATGCGACGGAGGGTGGATGCATGTATCCTCGCTAACGGAGGACATTTTGAACATTTCCTGTAACAAAGTGTTTGAAGTCACGCTGGTACGTTCTGTTGCTGTGTGTTTCCATTCCATGATTAAAGTGATTTGAAGAGAAGTAATAAAATGAGCTCTAACGTGGAAAGTAAGCGTTTCCGGACACATGTCCACATAACATATTTTCTTTCTTTGTGTGTGAGGAATGTTTCCTGAAAGTTTGGCCATACCTTTTTGTAACACCCTGTATATAAATGACCTAGTAGATAGTGTCGGAAGTTCCACGCGGCTTTTCGCGGATGATGCTGTAGTATACAGAGAAGTTGCAGCATTAGAAAATTGCAGCGAAATGCAGGAAGATCTCCAGCGGATAGGCACTTGGTGCAAGGAGTGGCAACTGGCCCTTAACATAGACAAATGTAATGTATTGCGAATAAATAGAAAGAAGGATCCTTAATTGTATGATTATATGATAGCGGAACAAACACTGGTAGCAGTTACTTCTGTAAAATATCTGGGAGTATGCGTACGGTACGCTTTGAAGTGGAATTATCATATAAAATTAATTGTTGGCAAGGCGGGTGCCAGGTTGAGATCATTCTCCATCTACATCTACATCCATACTCCGCAAGCCACCTGACGATGTGTGGGAGACTCCTTAGAAAATGTAGTCCAGCAACAAATGAGGTGGCTTACAAAACACTCGTTCGACCTATACTTGAGAATTGCTCATCACTGTGGGATCCGTACCAGGTCGTGTTGACAGAGGAGATAGAGAAGATCCAAAGAATGGCGGCGCGTTTTGTCACAGGGTTATTTAGTAAGCGTGATAGCGTTACGGAGATGTTTAGCAAACTCAAGTGGCAGACTCCGCAAGAGAGGCGCTCTGCATGGCGCTGTAGCTTGCTGTCCAGGTTTCGAGAGGGTGCGTTTCGGGATGAGGTATCGAATATATTGCTTCCACCTACTTATACCTCCCGAGGAGGTCACGAATGTAAAATTAGAGAGATCCGAGCGCGCACGGAGGCTTTCCGGCAGTCGTTCTTCCCGAGAAGCACAAGCGACTGGAACAGGAAAGGGAGGCAATGACAGTGGCGCGTAAAGTGCCCTGCGCCACACATCGTTGGGTGGCTTGCGGAGTATAAATGTAGGTGTAGATGTAGATGTTGTTCTACCTGCTGGAGAGACCATTCCACCGCTGAAAATAAGCCTTGCGAATGAAAACACCTTTGTGGGCAGGCTCATTCACGCAGAAAGAAAGAGCATCTACACTCCCTTCAGAGTCGAACGCATAACTCCTGGAGCGCAGGGCCCTGCCACCCGCAAGAGTGGAAGAATACTTCGTTTGCGGTACGCAACCAACCAGATAATCCCTCCTAATTGGGAAAAATTTAACGAAATAACCTCCCGTATCCATTCACAGGCAGCTAATGATCATTTTCGGTCAACATATGACTTCCGAAGCGAGCCTGTGGTGGTAAATCACCGGGGGGGGGGGGGGGGGGGGGGGCTCTGTTCTGATTTCGCACAGTTCAGCCGCGAGTCCCTCGCGCAGTACTGGAACTGGGCCAGGCAGCAGAGAATTAGACGCTCGCTGATGGTGGGGCCCGCATACAGTCCCTGCGAGTTTTTGTCCGAAATGTCAGCAGGACGTCACTTAAATCCACACATGGAAGCAGAGGATTGATACCACTGATCTATCACCGCATGCCCGAGACGACAACTTCACGGTACCAGTCCTTAGTATAGAACAGTCGTCAGCAGTATTAGCCTCGTTAGACGAATACCAGAATGACAGGAACCGTCACAACACCTTCAGCGGAGATGAAAATCAGGGTGGGAGTAGGCAATAACCAACTGGAAACGTCAGTGAGGGCAGTTCCGAACGACTGAGTAATTAAATAGGGAGCATTACTGGAGATCACTTCTGTCATAATGCACCACACGAACACAACGGGCGAGAGAAAATACTTCTCATATGGAGCCGATTACGGTAGCTGTAACCACCGAGGAAGACTAATCCCCGCAACCCTTTGTCGAGTAATTGTCTACTACGCGGTAACAACCCCGGTTGAGCAGTGTTTTCGCGAGGTAAGCATACTCGCTAGATTTGACAGCCCATAGAAACGCACGGGATTGGTTGAATATGTACCCCAGTTTGAGAATACAATAAAGAACTGATTTGCAGCACTACTGGCTAGACGCTGGCAGAACTGATGTTGGGTGAGCCAGTAGCATAAATGGCTCTGAGCACTACGGGACTTAACATCTGAGGTCATCAGTCCCCTAGAACTTAGAACTACTTAAACCTAACTAACCTAAGGAAATCACACACATCTATGCCCGAGGCAGGATTCGAACCTGCGACCGTAGCGGTCATGCGGTTCCAGACTGAAGCGTCTAGAACCGCACGGCCACACGGGCCGGCCCAGTAGCATTAATAGTGCCAATTTGGATAATAGCAAATATAATCCCTTCACCCACCGGTCGTTGAATTAGAAGAAAAATTAGCAACTGCACTCAGAAATATTAGGAGAAAGGAAGTTATGAGAAATGAAAGACACGGCCGCACTGCAAAAACGCCCTCAATAAAGAAAGGAGATTTAGTCTTAATTGGCAATCACCTAAGATCTCACGTGGTGGAGAAAAGGATATCAAAGTTTTACATGATATATGACGCTCCTTTCAAAGTGAAAAAAGTCCTAGGAAACCACTCGTATGTAGTAGTGGATTACAAAACGAACGTGGAGAAAGGAGTACAGAACATATCAAATAGAAAGCTTTTTACCCATTAAGCCCTCCTCAAATTTACATCTACGTGGATACTGTGCAAATCACATTTTACTGCCTGGCAGAGGGTTCATCGAACCACCTTCACAATTCTCTATTATTCCAATCTCGAATAGCGCGCGGAAAGAATGAACACCTATATCTTTCCGTACGAGCTCTGATTTCCCTTATTTTATCGTGGTGATCGTTCCTCCCTATGTAGGTTGGTGTCAACAAAATATTTTTGCATTCGGAGGAGAAAGATGGTGATTGGAATTTCGTGAGAAGATTCCGTCGCAACGAAAAACACCTTTCTTTTAATGATTTCCAGCCTAAATCCTGTATGATTTCTGTGACACTCTCTCCCATATTTCGCGATAATACAAAACGTGCTACCTTTCTTTGAACTTTTTCGATGTACTCCGTCAGTCCTATCTGGTAAGGATCCCACACCGCGCAGCAGTATTCTAAAAGAGGATGGACAAGCGTAGTGTAGGCAGTCTCCTTAGTAGGTCTGTTACGTTTTCTAAGCGTCCTGCCAATAGAACGCAGTCTTTCGTTAGCCTTCCCCAGAACATTTTCTATGTGTTCAAAATGGTTCAAATGGCTCTGAGCACTATGGGACTTAACTCCTGAGGTCATCAATCCCCTAGAACTCAGAACTACTTAAACCTAACTAACCTAAGGACATCACACACATCCATGCCCGAGGCAGGCTTCGAACCTGCGACCGTAGTGTTCGCGGGGTTCCAGACTGCAGCGCCTAGAACCGCTCGGCCACCCTGGCCGGCTTCTATGTGTTCCTTCCAATTTAAATTGTTCGTAATTGTAATACCTAGGTATTTAGTTGAATTTACGGCTTTTAGATTAGACTGATTTATCGTGTAATCGAAGTTTAAAGAGTTCCTTTTAGCACTCATGTGGATGACTTCACACTTTTCGTTATTTAGGCTCAACTGCCACTTTTCGCACCGTTCCGATATTTCTTCTAAATCGTTTTGTAGTTTGTTTTGATCTTCTGATGACTTTATTAGTCGATAAACGACAGCGTCATCTGCAAACAACCAAAGACGGCTGCTCAGATTGTCTCCCAAATCGTTTATATAGATAAGGAAGAGCAAAGGGCCTATAACACTACCTTGGGGAACGCCAGAAATCACTTCTGTTTTACTCGATGACTTTCCGTCAATTACTGCGAGCTGTGACCTCTCTGACAGGAAATCACAAATCCAGTCACACAACTGAGACGATCTTCCATAAGCACGCAACTTCACTACGAGCCGCTTGTCTGGTACTGTGGTGTCACCGCCAGACACCACACTTGCTAGGTGGTAGTTTAAATCGGCCGCGGTCCATTAGTACATGTCGGACCCGCGTGTCGCCACTGTGTGATCGCAGACCGAGCACCACCACAAGGCAGGTCTCGAGATACGGGATAGCACTCGCCCCAGTTGTACGGACGACTTTGCTAGCGACTACACTGTCGAAGCCTCGCTCATTTGCAGAGCAGATAGTTAGAATAGCCTTCAGATAAGTCAATGGCTACGACCTAGCAATGCGCCAGTAGCCTTACATAGCTTGTATCTAAAGAGTCTCACTTGTCTCATCAAGAGCGATGTACCACAAGGATGGATTAAAGTTAAGTATTCCAGAAGCTACGTACTTTTCTTTATAGCATTCATTACGTATCCTGTTACAGACCTATCTCTTGCCTGCTTGAACTAAACGCGTGCCTTTCGGCTACTTCCGTGGAGTGGCTGTCTTGCTACGCCACAACAGTTGGCGACGAGGCTTAAAAGAGGATTCCGCGTTCGTATTGCTCTAATTTACTTGTCATGGCTTCGCCACAATCTCCACATGTACTGTCCGAATTTTATCGCTTGCAGAATCAGCAGACGCAGGCGTTATTGGATGCCCTTGGACAGCTCGTCCAGGGTCAACGTGCAATGCAAACCGATGCGGCGGCCACCGCTTCACCGCTACCGCAGCCATAACAAGCTGTTGCACCTCCATTCCGGCCGTATAATGAGGCCCTCGAAACATGGACGGAGTGGTCACGCCAATTTGGATTTCATCTCGCCGCCTACAGAATTCAAGGTAACGAGCGGCAGTCTCACTTATTGTCGTGTGTAGGGGTGCAAACGTACCGTGTGATAGTGAAATTATTTCCCCGACGCGACGTAGCAACTCTGTCCTACGAAGAAATTTTGTCTGCTTTAGATGCCTATTTCAAGGAAACAGTTAATGTAGTTGCAAAAAGGTATACTTTCTTTCGTACGAAACGTACGGCCGGTCAGACTAATAGGGAGTGGGTTGCAATATTGCAAGGCCTTACAAGGGATTGTGTTTTTGAGTGTGAATGTGGACTCCCTTATTCAGATACAATGGTACGTGATGCAATAGCACAGAACGTTTCTGAAGTTCGTATACGGGAACAGATTTTGAAACTAGTTAATCCCTCCCTTCAACAAGTGATAGACATATTAGATAGACAAGACACACTTGACTTTGCACAGGAATCATTTGAAACTTCGCCGGCCGTGTGTCACATTAACCGGCCCGCCGGGCGCTCTGCACGGACCGATAAACAGCCCTCGCGCTCGTCCGCGCAGCTGCCGCTTAGCTCTCCACGTGTGCCGCGCAAGCATACAAATGCAGTGAAATCATGCCCGCGGTGTGCAACTAGGCATTCGCGTGACAATTGCCCGTCACGCCAAGCTATTTGTTTTTACTGTAATAAGAAAGGACATGTGCAAAGTGTTTGCCAGAAAAACCTCAGATCAGACACTCTTAATCATTCCAGGCCATTTGCTTCGTGCCAGAATCGAACCAAGGACACTCAGGCTCGTGGACCTTCGCCCGTGGACATTCATGTAGTTAATTCCACTCCGTCCAGTGCCACTTTCTCTAACAGTGACTGTGTTCGTCCCACAAAAAGTGTGCGTCGACGTCGCCGGAAATCACGTCAATTAGCAAGTGATGCTGTACCTGTATCAGTTCAAATTGCACGAGACAGTCGCTCCTGTCGTCAGCACGGCAATAAACTTTTCGTAGATTTGGACTTTAATGGCAAGGTCATACCATTCCAGCTCGATACCGGAGCTGCAGTTTCATTGATCAATCACGACACGTACTGAAAGGGTACACTACCGCCCGACATTGAAAATAGGTACGAAATACTTCATTATTTTTGTCAGAACAACATATTTTTTTTGTAAAGCTAACTCAATTTCAATTAATACAGCGAAGCCGGATACCAGTGTGGGAAAGAATGACAATTTATTTATTTAATTGATCACATGTGCACTCCCACAAAGTAAATCCCTACATCCAGTTTGGTGAGATCTGTGAAATGAATGAATGTATGGTCGTCTGCTAACCGCAGATAGTGAATGTGAATATATGATCATCTTTGAGACGATCCTTTGGCCACCTTTGGTGGGACCAAAGAGATGAAATTTACCAGAGCTTTGAGCGCCTGAAATGTGGCTGACCAATACAATAGCAAGGTGCTTCCCCCACCTCGACAGAGATGGGAGAGGACCTCGAGAACGGCCATGTTTCAGCACTCTGCCGCTGGATCTTGTGCTGTTAAGACCTGTTTTAGTTGTGCTCCGTAATGACGAAAGAGTGGAGACATGGTATGCATGTGGAATATTTCAGAGTAGTTAGAAATATTAATTTCTCTATTTCAGGAAATTTTTTGGGGAGAATTAAATGTCAGGCAGGTAATATTAAAGGGATTGTAGGAATCTTCGGAAGTGACCAACGGTCACAATGAAACCACGTGTAGCAATAAGTTGAAATACTTCCGTGTGCTTAAGTTAAGCTGAATTACTAGTGTGTGTACAATAAGTTGAAATATTTAAGAAATAGCTTGTGTACGATAAGTCGAAATATTTAAGAAATGGCGTGTGCAGGACTTGAAATTAGAGACGAGTACTTCCACGTGGTGAGTACTGCGTGAGTCTCAATCTGTGTGTGAGACAAAGGATAAAGAGAAGTACTCGTCCATGGTATCAGCTGAGGACTCGCGTGTGTGATGTTCTTAATATTACTTTGCGTGATATGATTCCGTGTGACGCTTGATTCAAACTCTGAGAGAGAAGCAAGGTGAGTCGGCCGTCTATCCAGCAACGCCACTTGGCTTGCATTGCACAGGAAGACGGGCATATATCTCCAGAGTTCATAGTAGGAAAGTAGAATTACGAAGTGGGGCAGTGTTGTGTGAAACTGGGATAAATATTAATTGAAGTGGGAAAGCTGAAAGTGATAATGTTGTGACTATTTAGTGTTTTATAGTTCTTATTGCAGTGTGATGTATGTCATGTAATTTGGGTATGTGTGGTTTGCATGGGAGAGTAGCAAGGTAGTTTCAGAAGATTAGTGGGTTATGCTTGTTCCTTCTGTACCGCTCGGTCTGGAGGAAAGTTTAGCGATGATGATTGTGAGAGTCGAAGTGTGAGGTACAATAAAAGATCCACCATCCTATCCAGAAAGTGCACTGTAGCGTTAAAAATAATTACGAGACCATAATATAGAGATTCACCATTGTAAAGCCATGCCCACTGGGCGGAATTTCTCATGTGTTATTGTTTTAGGTTGTAGAATTTGTGTGTTTAGGTTAGAGAATTTATCGGAATAAATAAGATAGTGAAAAGAAAAAGATTGGTAGACTATTCCTTCGAATTGTGTGTTGTCATAATGTCCCGAATTTATAATGTGTGCGCCATTCATATTCAGTGCGGTGGCCACGTGTTGACAAAAGCCGTTAAATAAATGACAAAAAGAAAATGTGGTATTGCCAGTGCGTAGTGTACAGTCAGAGTTCTGTAAATTATTGATAGTCAGATGCGTGTTTCCGTTGCGTATTAATCATATAGGAGGATAACTAGTAACTTAAATTGTGAGTACGAGAGTTCATGTTACTCGATAAATTAAGAATGAATCCACTCGCTTGGCAGACCACTCATCTTGCAGGCCTGACTGCTTGATGCCACAGTATGAGCAAGGCATGTGGGTGCCTCTCATAATTTCGACCCTGCCAGGATATTTTGTTGCCAGGATAATTTGGCCAGGATATATTTTGCCAGGATATTTTTTTTTGCCAGGATATTTTGCTGTTAGGGTTTGCTGTTAAGATATTTTTTTATTTTATTGATGAAATATATTGTAATAACGCTAAGAAGTAAAATTTTTTCTGTTTGCAATTTCTTTCTGGATTGGTGAGGATCTTTTATTTTTTTAATGTAATTAATTGCTATATCGTCCAAGGCTGGAAGATCGTGGTATAATTTTTTTTTTGCGTAATGTCCGTAGTAACTAGGTCGCAGTCGAAAAGTGTAGTCACCATGGAGAATAGCGATTCTGGGGTGAACGTAGCAGTACAGCAGGAAGTAGCTGTTGACGATGGGTTAATGAGCGGGGACGGCAAACACTCCTAAGGGGCTGAATTGTTCAGTGGACCGCTGGTAGGTGATCCTTTATGCGGCGGGCTTTGTCCACAAACGCAGGCTTTTCCCGACGATGCGGGCGAGCCGGGACTAGGTCAGGTATGTAGTGAAAGTGCAGCTACCCTTAGCAAAGCTACGGTTTCACAGGCGAACGAGGTGAGCGCGTCAAAAGTAGCAAATCACAATGTGATACTGCAGTTTTTACAGAAGATGGATAGGGAGTTTAAGGAAATGGTGGACGCGATGCGTAGAGGTAATAAGGAAAGATGGGAAGCGATGGATAAAGATAGTGAGGAAAGTATGGAGGCATTGGATAAGGGAAATAAAGAGGCAATGATGAAGCTACACACAGTTATCGATGAGCGTCTGCCCGCAGTTAATAATCAGTTAGATGAGGGGGAGAAGAATCTGGGTGCGTTGAAGGAAGTATGCGACGCCGTGAAAGAAAAAAATAATTTGGAGGTACAAGTATTTGCAATAGAGAGTGATACTGCTGAGCGTAGGGACGTGTTGCCGGATGAGCGAATCAAAGAGGTAGTGGTCAGAATGAATACGATTAGTGCAGAGGTAGAAAAGATCAGTATAAGAGGCGAGACAGGCTCTGACAGTACGCAGCGAGAGGTTTATGCCGACCAGGAGGAGGTACAATCACTATTACAGTTTAAAGAGGCACAATTAGAAACAAATAGGAAACATAGGGAAGAACTAGCACAGTTGCAATTAGCGTGCAGTAGCGAAGGTGACACACCACCAGGTAGATTGCAGAGGGAGATTGAGATAAACTCAAAAAGCGAAAATAGGCAGAAAGAGGAAGACGAATTCACAGAGTCAGAAGAACGGTCGTGTTGGATAAAACAGGTGGCAAACCCAACTGGGTGTAGTCCAAGCCTGTCTCAGTTTCAAGATTCATTACCTTCATCGTGGGGACCCCTCCTCAAAATGATGTTTGTGTGTAACCATTAGAGGGACGAGGCTAGAGCGAAAATGCAGGAAGTTATTAAATACTGTAGTAGCTATTTAAATGAATTCTGGTCGCAAAGTAAGCAGGACCAGGTTACGCAAAGCATATTGATGATGCGAAATGGTAACGAAGGTGGTATAAGAGATTCAGTGTCGTGCTATCAGGAAATCCTGAGACGAAATAGGTATTTGGATGTGACATACGAACCTGGGGAGCTCATTAGGATCTGCAGAGCGAAGTTGCCAGTGAAATTGCGCAGGGATATAGTGATAGCAGGCAGAGGCTTAGACGATTCTGCGTCATTTCAGCACTTGTTACAAGAATTGGGTAATGAGAGCAATATCGTGAACGGAGACACGACTCATAGGTCAGATAGTGTCGACGATAGGAACGGCAGAAACTATCAGAATGACAGGAGAGCATGGAATCCAGGCATTTCATTCTTGCCATAATGGATTGAAGGATAGGAGAAACTAATCCAACATATCAGCCCTTAGCATCTTGCCTTAAAACACATGCAGCTGGCACTGAAAATTGTCTATGTAGCATACATACTCTACTAATATGTAGGAATGCAAATACCATACTTCTGATCAGAGAATAAAACACCAGTAATGGCATCTGTTAGGCTGGTCTCTCAGAGCAAAATTTGCAAAATTTTAAAATGCTGTACTGATTGAGACGATCAAGGGAAAACAATCTCGTGGGCTTCATCACATTTCTAACATCAAATTATGGAAAAGTTAAGGATAGATCGAAAGTAGGCAATTTATGGTAGATAGTCAGTGTATTTATTTCCTGTGTGTAACGTTGTGCAGGGTCAAAATCGAACATAAGAATTTTCAGGCGGGATGTCAGGAAGTATGACGGAATAGACTGGTCGAATGAGTCATGAACAGGAGTCGACAGAGTGGTGTATGTAAGTATTTTTTGTCATATGAATAAGGATCAAGCAGAAACGACGTGATGATGATGAGTGGATAAAGATGGTAGATAGAGAAGCGACGTGATAAATAGTAGTGGATAAAGGTGATATTTAAGGAGAGAAGCGACGTGAAGCAGTGTGATTAATAAATAGAGATTCGACGTGATGAAACAGTGGTAAATAAAGGTGAGTAGAATTAATAATGTGGAGATGTCTTAGATGTATGTTACAGAGAGGCCTGTGTATGCTGCAATAGAGATTGATGCCAATGGCGAAGGAAGACCAGGAAATGATGGAGTAATGGACAGACGGAGAGCCGAAATACGAATGAAGAGATGAGGACAACTGCACAATGTGAAAGGACATAAAGGGAGTATGAGATCCAGATGGTGAACGTTGTGGAATACTGACGTAAGATGTAATATAAGTGTAGATCTAATTCTTAGCATAACATTTGCGATTTGGCAAAAATAATATTTTTTGTTGTTGTTGAAGCCTGGTACCAGTATAACTAGTCAAAACGGTACCAATAATGTGTACAGTTATTTTGCAGGAGGAATAATTTGTGTATCTTTTGTTCTTAGATGAAATGTCGTAATTCTAAAGTGATATTCAGCAGGAGGAATAGTCGGTAAAGCGAATGCAGAGGTAAGCCGATGGAGAGAGGTGCCAGAGTGAAACGACGAATTCGGAGACTGGAATGCTATCTCCGAAACAGCTTCATGTGTTATGTGGTTGAGTATAAGGGAGCAAAGGTATGGTATGTTGTGAGTGTGGTGGTGTTATGAGTATAAGGGAGCAAAGGTATGGTATGTTGTCGTGAGTGTGGTGGTGTTAAGGTTAGCTGACTTCTAGGCCTATTCTGTTAGTGTATTAATGGATTGAATGAGAGGGAAAATGTGATGTCCGGTGAGTGAGAGTCATAGAGTAGTGTGATCAATGCGCGCACTCTGGTAAAGGGGATGCTAACGATCTGTAACTAAAACATTATTGTGTATTGTTTGATTTGGATGAACCTCGATGGCAGGTCAGGATTTGACATCATGTGGATGGTTCATACATGTCCTAGAAATGTTGTTATATATAATAAAATGTAAAATGTATAAAGAGATACTAATTTCAGTCTGTCACAAACACAAAGGTGCATTGTATGTTGTAGATTTAGAGTCACCAGTTTCTAAAATGTTTATTGTGTTAGGATGTTAAAGTAGTTTAATATTTAATAACCTGTGGTAGGTAATTGTGAGCTGTATAGATTTTTTTTTTTTTTTTTTTTGTTAGAACACTTTCAAGGGGTATTAATTTCAGTCTGTCACAAGCACAAAGGTTCATTGCATATTGTAGTTTTTAGAATCAACAGTTTCTAATATTTTCACTGTGATAGGATGTTAGAGTAGCCTACTATTTGATATTGTAATTATGAGCAGTATAGATTGCTTATTACTCCTTTTTTCTTTTTGTTACACTTTCATGTTTTGTATGAGGGACGACAGGTACAATGAATAGCACAAGTGTGGGCTGTATATAGAAAAGGGAAAAATGTTGATGTATGCGTAGAAAACTCGGGGGTATGAGTTTATGTTTTTTAGAACAAAGATTTTTTTATTACCAATGTATCTAATAGATCATACATGTAATCAATGAGTATATAAATATATCCTTTTGTCTGTAATGTTGCGAGATGCACGGAAGGGTCTGACTGATTGGGTGTCGTAACGCCCATACCGCTAGTGGGCCGAGCTGACGTAGCCATGGCGACGGGCGACAGAGCCGCGGCACTCCCCACTCCACTGCCGGACGGGGTACACTCCACGCGCCCGCTACAGCAGGTCAACGGCCTGGGGCGACACGCACGTACCACTGACCATTCATAAGTTCCGCCACCCTTACGACTGGGGAAAGTATCCCGCGGAGGCAACAGCGGGTGGTTTCTTCTGCTCAACGGCGCGCGCAGCGGCGCCACGGCAGAAAGGACGACGCGCGGCAGAGCCCGGCGGGCATTTGTTACCAGCAACTATTAACTAGTACTGGACTGTGGAGCCGTGAAACAAGATGACTGCTCGTATGTCTCCATAAGTTGGAAAGTGAAGGACTGGTGTTTCCACATTGTGAGTGGTGAAAAAGATTTTGTCTTTAGCAGACAGGACGATCGTTTTGTTTTGTCTTGACCACTGAATGGTGGGATCCATAAACTTTTGGCAGTGACTTGTTAAGTGTGCTTTGTGAATTGGATGTGGGACGCTTGGTATTCTTAAAGAGGACAGTTGTCGTTTGGTGACTAATTATTGTATGAACGCAAGAAACTAGGGTGGGACATTGACATTTGCGTCTGTAGTAGGAGACATTTCTTTAATTGGTGCGGGAATAAGTGCTGTTTGTTGGAACTTACGACTTTTAATTACACCATGAACTGAAAGGACAGAACCGTGGGTAATAGTAGTTGTAGGGCCATTTCTGGACGACCAGATTCGTGTGGATGGTACACTGAGAGTGACTATGACATTTGTGTTTAATGTGAGATACAGTTTACTGTTCAGTGCATGTTCAAAATGCCGATTTGAGTGACTTAAAGACTTTCGTCCGGGTAACCATGGGAGAGCTTTGACACCGAGACAGTGTTTCTAGGGAACCTGTCAGCAACTTTTTAGACCCCAAGAAAATCACAGAATGAAATGATTCCGTGTGACTCGCAAGATAGGCAATAATGTATTTGTACTTGTAATTGTGTAAATTTTTTTATATGTTTCATTCCTGAAGAGACAGCAAGTGTAATTGTATTTCATTAACATTTGTGTTTAGAATAGTTAGTGTTTTGTTTGTTTGTTCAGGGTATCAAGTTCACGTAGCGTGTTTATTAGAATATTTGGTACAATGATGCTTTAATTATTAGCCAGTGGCGTAATACTAACGTAGCGGCTCTTGTAGCATTGATCAGTAAGGTTGTCACAGGGGAGAAGAGTTTGCATTGCACAACAAATATCGGAATTAACTGATGTATTTTGATGTCGTGGACAGTAGTAATCTTGTTGGTGTGTTGACTGAAGCCACTTATTTTCATTATCACAGTGGTGATATTTCACATTAAAGTGTAACGAAGGCTAGTCGAAATGCAAGTTCTTGTCGTCTAAATGTGTAACTATAGAGAAATGAGCAGTAGAGTAAGACACGAGAGCTACTGGTGGATTCAAGCACTTATTGCTAACTATTTATTGCGTGTATTGATATGGAGCCTGACGTCTACGTGTAACTAGTGTACGAAATTTTTTTCTTTTGTTGATTTTGTTTTGTATTTAGACATTGCCGTGTAAAGATTATTACAACGCAATTTATGAATGTCAGGTTGCTTGTTCTGTGTTTGGACGGTGAGCTATTTAAAATTTCATGAGTACAATTAGTATTTTTTTATTTGTTTTAGAATTATTGAAGTTTGGATTACTTCTAAAAATAACGGAGATCCCGGTAGCTAAGCCAATTTTTATCTCAGCATTATTTTTTATTTGTATGATGTGATTTTTTATTTGTATGATGTGATGTTTTATTTGTCATGTGGACTGTTGCAAACATGTATGTGTACGTTACTCCGGATTGTGGAGAGTACAATAATGGAACAACTGTGTCAATACTTTGGTAAAGTAACAGCATTTGGTCGTCTATTGGAGATCACCAGGGGCTAAGGTCTCCTCCTGGCTATTTTGATGACTTGCTAAGTTTGTTCTAATACAGCTTTCTTAAAAAAATGTTTGGAACTACCCTCGCATTGCAAGGATAGTACCATGCCATTTTTTCTGCATGGGTTGCCGGTGGTGAAAGGGTACAGTACTGCCCGACATTGAAAATAGGTACGAAATACTTCATTATTTTTGTCAGAACAACATATTTTTTTTGTAAAGCTAACTCAATTTCAATTAATACAGCGAAGCCGGATACCAGTGTGGGAAAGAATGACAATTTATTTATTTAATTGATCACATGTGCACTCCCACAAAGTAAATCCCTACATCCAGTTTGGTGAGATCTGTGAAATGAATGAATGTATGGTCGTCTGCTAACTGCAGATAGTGAATGTGAATATATGATCATCTTTGAGACGATCCTTTGGCCACCTTTGGTGGGACCAAAGAGATGAAATTTACCAGAGCTTTGAGCGCCTGAAATGTGGCTGACCAATACGATAGCAAGGTGCTTCCCCCACCTCGACAGAGATGGGAGAGGATCTCAAGAACGGCCATGTTTCAGCACTCTGCCGCTAGATCTTGTGCTGTTAAGACCTGTTTTAGTTGTGCTCCGTAATGACGAAAGAGTGGAGACATGGTATGCATGTGGAATATTTCAGAGTAGTTTGAAATATTAATTTCTCTTTCAGGAACTTTTGTGGGGAGAATTAAATGTCAGGCAGGTAATATTAAAGGGATTGTAGGAATCTTCGGAAGTGACCAACGGTCACAATGAAACCACGTGTAGCAATAAGTTGAAATACTTCCGTGTGCTTAAGTTAAGCTGAATTACTAGTGTGTGTACAATAAGTTGAAATATTTAAGAAATAGCTTGTGTACGATAAGTCGAAATATTTAAGAAATGGCGTGTGCAGGACTTGAAATTAGAGACGAGTACTTCCACGTGGTGAGTACTGCGTGAGTCTCAATCTGTGTGTGAGACAAAGGATAAAGAGAAGTACTCGTCCATGGTATCAGTTGAGGACTCGCGTGTGTGATGTTCTTAATATTACTTTGCGTGATATGATTCCGTGTGACGCTTGATTCAAACTCTGAGAGAGAAGCAAGGTGAGTCGGCCGTCTATCCAGCAACGCCACTTGGCTTGCATTGCACAGGAAGACGGGCATATATCTCCAGAGTTCATAGTAGGAAAGTAGAATTACGAAGTGGGGCAGTGTTGTGTGAAACTGGGATAAATATTAATTGAAGTGGGAAAGCTGAAAGTGATAATGTTGTGACTATTTAGTGTTTTATAGTTCTTATTGCAGTGTGATGTATGTCATGTAATTTGGGTATGTGTGGTTTGCATGGGAGAGTAGCAAGGTAGTTTCAGAAGATTAGTGGGTTATGCTTGTTCCTTCTGTACCGCTCGGTCTGGAGGAAAGTTTAGCGATGATGATTGTGAGAGTCGAAGTGTGAGGTACAATAAAAGATCCACCATCCTATCCAGAAAGTGCACTGTAGCGTTAAAAATAATTACGAGACCATAATATAGAGATTCACCATTGTAAAGCCATGCCCACTGGGCGGAATTTCTCATGTGTTATTGTTTTAGGTTGTAGAATTTGTGTGTTTAGGTTAGAGAATTTATCGGAATAAAGAAGATAGTGAAAAGAAAAAGATTGGTAGACTATTCCTTCGAATTGTGTGTTGTCATAATGTCCCGAATTTATAATGTGTGCGCCATTCATATTCAGTGCGGTGGCCACGTGTTGACAAAAGCCGTTAAATAAATGACAAAAAGAAAATGTGGTATTGCCAGTGCGTAGTGTACAGTCAGAGTTCTGTAAATTATTGATAGTCAGATGCGTGTTTCCGTTGCGTATTAATCATATAGGAGGATAACTAGTAACTTAAATTGTGAGTACGAGAGTTCATGTTACTCGATAAATTAAGAATGAATCCACTCGCTTGGCAGACCACTCATCTTGCAGGCCTGACTGCTTGATGCCACAGTATGAGCAAGGCATGTGGGTACCTCTCAGTACAAACAACTGGGCAAACCTCCGTTGCGTGCCGCAAATGTTCAGCTCACTACATATTCAGGACAGCAGATCCCTGCTCTTCTTGCAACATACAAGGGACAAACAAAACTTGTGTCATTTTACGTTCTTCGTTCTTCTACTGCAGTGAACTTGTTTGGTTTAGATTTATTTCAGTTGTTTAACTTGTCTATTGTAAATCAGGTCCTATCAGTGAATCAGACTGTGCCTTCCGCCAGTGTTTCTCGGCTATGTGAAGAATTTGCAGACATTTTTGCACCGGGCCTTGGTTGCGCTAAGAACTATGAAGAACATTTGGAACTGAAAGTCAACGCGCAACCGAAATTTTTCAGAGCGCGCAATGTTCCCCACGCATTGCGTGATGCGGTTGCACGAACATTACACGATTTAGAATCACAAGGTGTGATTGAACGTGTGCAGACTACTGTTTCCGACAATGGCCCATAATTCATGTCCGCAGAATTTCAGTCATTCTGCCAGGCCAATGATATTGAACATCTGACATCTGCGCCGTTTTCGCCTCAGTCCAACGGTGCCGCTGAACGATTGGTCCGGACTTTCAAGTCACAGATGTTGAAGTTGAAAGAGTCGCATTCTCGGGAGGACGCGTTGTTGCTCTTTTTGTCATCGTCTCGCTCTCACCCCCGCGATGGTCGCTCGCCGGCTGAGTTGCTCCACGGTCGTCCTCATCGAACCTTGATGTCTTTGCTGCATCCGCCGCATCAGGTTCCTGTGCAGCGGCAGCCGCCTGCTTTTGCTCCAGGCGACGTTGTATTCTATCGCAACTATCGAGGTTCACAGCGTTGGCTCGCAGGGCGCATTCTTCGCTGCCTCGGCCGCGCGATGTATTTGGTTTTGGGGGCCTCTGGTGAGGTGCGTCGGCATCTCAATCAGCTGCGCCTCTGTCGTCGCACGGGTTCTGCCGCTCCCCGTCTGCTTTCAGCGACGGTGCCGTCCGGTCAGCGCCCTGGGGACCCATCTACTGGCTCGCCTCATCCCCAGGTGTTACCGACGCTGCCTTCCATTTTGCCCCAAGGCGACGCGTCGCCGCCGCCGCCGCCGCCGCCGCCGCCGCCGCCGCCGCCTGTCCTCCCGCCGGCGCCACCCGCAGTGGACGCGTCGCTGCAACCGCCAAGCGCCTCCCTGGGTCACGCGCCGCCGATCGTTTCCCGTGACCAGCTGTCCTCCGCCATGGAACTCTTGCCCGCTCCGGACCACATGGCGTCTTCGCGCGTCGGGTACCCCGACGCAATGGAGGTTGACCCTTCGCCCCCTCCTGTCTCTTTACGGGCGCATACACCGCATGTTGACGTGCACCCTGGACTAGGTTTTCAGGCGTTTCCTAGCTCCCCTCGGACCGAATGGCCGGGTGCGGGTGGCACAGCCGCGCCTGTTGTTAGGCTCCCCACCTCATCGCATACGTCAACATGGGGACCTCCCCACGGCGGGCGGAAGCCTTATAACACGACCGTTCGCCGATTTGCGGGGGAGGAATGTGGTGTCACCGCCAGACACCACACTTGCTAGGTGGTAGTTTAAATCGGCCGCGGTCCATTAGTACATGTCGGACCCGCGTGTCGCCACTGTGTGATCGCAGACCGAGCACCACCACAAGGCAGGTCTCGAGATACGGGATAGCACTCGCCCCAGTTGTACGGACGACTTTGCTAGCGACTACGCTGTCGAAGCCTCGCTCATTTGCAGAGCAGATAGTTAGAATAGCCTTCAGATAAGTCAATGGCTACGACCTAGCAAGGCGCCAGTAGCCTTACATAGCTTGTATCTAAAGAGTCTCACTTGTCTCATCAAGAGCGATGTACCACAAGGATGGATTAAAGTTAAGTATTCCAGAAGCTACGTACTTTTCTTTATAGCATTCATTACGTATCCTGTTACAGACCTATCTCTTGCCTGCGTGAACTAAACGCGTGCCTTTCGGCTACTTCCGTGGCGTGGCTCTCTTGCTACGCCACAACAGGTACAGTGTCAAATTTCTACGTGTCTTTTGTTCTGGTGTTGTCAGTAAGAGTTTATGTGGTGTCGACTACCATGTGATTCGGTTTTTTTGCCATTGACAGTGAGAGAATTCCTTGTTTTGTTGTACAGTGTAGCAGTAAAATGTTTTTCTTTGTTATTTTGTCATGCGTCATTGTGTAGCTGTTTACCTTTGTTAGTTTCGGTCTGGGAAGCTAAGCAGAAATGAAAATAGTGAAGCAGTCCCAAACAATTGTCAGTTTGAGCGAAGGTCAAAGGCTGACAGTGAGGAAGGATGAGGTCGGTGGTGTGGGCATGTGTTCCCACAGGAAACGTGATACAGACAAGAGCGGAGACAACGCAGGAAGTGTCATTCTTGTGGTAGGGTGCACTCTGGGAGTGGCTGCCGAGGTACGTGGGGCAAACTACACATCAGCAAACCCCTTCTCTTGCAAGTACTTACTCACAATATGACGAGAAACGATGTGCGTACATGCAAAATGGAAAACAGCCTGGAATATTATATTAAGTGATCTGGGGTGATGTTTAAAAAAGAAATGTAAAGAGAGATTTAAAATCAGTAACACAGCTCCAAAATTGATGACTGTCATTAGTGTCAGTGGCCATCTTCTCTTCATTCAGTGATTCTCAACGTTCAGTGCGGGAAAACGGCAAAATACACTACTGGCCATTAAAATTGCAACACCAAGAAGAAATGCAGGTGATAAACGGGTATTCAGTGGACAAATACAGATTGTACTACAACTGACATGTGATTACATTTTCACGCAATTTGGGTGCATAGATCCTGAAAAATCAGTACTCGAACAACCACCTCTGGCCGTAATAACGGCCTTGATATGCTTCGGCATTGAGTCAAACAGAGCTTGGAGTGCGTGTACAGGTACAGCTGCCCATGCAGCTTCAACACGATACCACAGTTCATCAAGAGTAGTCACTGGCGTATTGTCACGAGCCAGTTGCTCGGCCACCATTGACCAGATGTTTTCAGTTGGTGAGAGATCTGGAGAATGTGTTGGCCAGGGCAACAGTCGAACATTTTCTGTATCCAGAAAGACCCGTACAGGACCTGCAACATGCGGTCGTGCACTATCCTCCTGAAATGTAGGGTTTCGCAGAGAGCGAATGAAGGGTAGAGCCACGGGTCGTAACACATCGTCCGCAGCTCGTGGTCGTGCGGCAGCGTTCTCGCTTCCCGCGCCCGGGTTCCCGGGTTCGATTCCCGGTGGGGTCAGGGATTTTCTCTGCCTCGTGATGACTGGGTGTTGTGTGACGTCCTTAGGTTAGTTAGGTTTAAGTAGTTCTAAGTTCTAGGCGACTGATGACCATAGATGTTAAGTCCCATAGTGCTCAGAGCCATTTGAACCATTTCGTAACACATCTGAAATGTAACGTCCACTGTTCAAAGTGCCGTCAGTGCGAACAAGAGGTGACCTAGACGTGTAACCAATGGCACCCCATACCATCACGCTGGGTGATACGCCAGTATGGCGATGACGAATACGCGCTCAGAATGTGCGTTCACCGCGATGTCGCCAAACAATGATGCGACCATCATGATGCTGTAAACAGAACCTGGATTCATCCGAAAAAATTACGTTTTGCCATTCGTGCACCCAGGTTCGTCGTTGAGTTCACCATCGAGGGCGCTCTTGTCTGTGATGCAGCGTCAAGGGTAACCGCAGCCATGGTCCCCAAGCTGATAGTCTATGCTGCAACAAACGTCCTCGAACTGTTCGTGCAGATGGCTGTTGTCTTGCAAACGTCCCCATTTATTGACTCAGGGATCGAGACGTGGCTGCACGATCCGTTACAGCCATGCGGGTAAGATGCCTGTCATCTCGACTGCTAGTGATACGAGGCCGTTGGGATCCAGCACGGTGTTCCGTATTACCCTACTGAACCCACCGATTCCATATTCTGCTAACAGTCACTGGATCTCGACCAACGCGAACAGCAATGTCGCGATACGATAAACCGCAATCGCGATAGGCTACAATCCGCCTTTATCAAAGTCGGAAACGTGATGGTACGCATTTCTCCTACTTACACGAGGCATCACAACAACGTTTCACCAGGCAACGCCGGTTTGTGTATCCGAAATCAGTTGGAAACTTTCCTCATGTCAGCAGGTTGTAGGTGTCACCACCGGCGCCAACCTGTGTGAATGCTCCGAAAAGCTAATCATTTGCATATCATAGCATCTTCTTCCTGTCGGTTAAATTTCGCGTCTGTAGCACGTCATCTTCGTGGTGTAGCAATTTTAGTGGCCAGTAGTGTATGTCAAGAAAAGACTACTTGTTCACGCTGGGACTTAATGTTTTGCATAATTTCGACTTACCTAGAAGCTAAGGAAGTGAGATTCCCCAGTAAAAATAACGAAAAAAAGGAAAAGGAGAAACTAAAGAGATAATGCGGTATGTAATTCATTTTTGGTGTTGTTTGAGCATGAAGTGGAATGGTGAAGGAGAAAAAAGAGACGTTAGTTTCGTTAGAGTAAATCCATCGCAACCGAGTGAAACCGATTTCAAACTGTTTCTACTGCGCATGTGCAGCTTCACGATAGCTTCGACCGTCAGAACTCCTTTAGTTTAACTCGAACGCATATTTCGAGTGTTTCGTTGTTTGACCACTAGTCGCGCTAGTTGACACCTTCGCTTAGAGAGCCTATATACAGGAGGCTCTCTACCTTCGTTAACATCGCGCGCCTCAAATGTCTCAGATTTAAATAATGGAACATTGCAGCCGGTACATATTTTTTTCATGCTTACCATTACGCGTTTCGTAAATTTATTCTGATTGTTAAGAGCAAAAATTTACTTTGTGTGCTGTTTGTATGTGTGTTATTCCTCTATTGCACTGTACTGTGTCGTCTTTTTGAGGTTGTACGGTACCGTACTGTGCCTCGTACATTATACAGAAAAACGCACACTTTTACAAACAGTATGAGTGATGGTTTCCATATGTGTAGTTTTCTGCATAATGGAGGAGGCACAGTATTTTATAACCTCAAAAAGACGACTACAGTGAGAGACAGGCAGCACATCACACACAAAATACTGATCTAAATATTTGATCATGACAATGAGAAATTCTCGAAACACGTCGTGCTAAGCGTGAAAAGATACATAAGTGGTGCAGTGCTTCATTACTTAAAAAATGAATGGCAGTTGAGAGCTTTCTAAAAACATCAGTTATGACGAATGAAATTGACTCAAACGTTTCTGCTTCCCACTTGTGACCGGCACTTCTTGGAGAAGCAGTGATACAAGATGTTAACTGAAGAAGCTCTTAATTATTCCTGATACCACTTTTCTCATAAATATCCTGTTTTCTTTTACATATTGTGATTATATGCATATGATGAAAAAATGTGATAAGCTTGTCTCATTGATTTTGGTACCACAATACTTTGTTGCTGATTGATAGAGCGTTGCAACTAATCAGTACCAGCGTCAATAAACTACGATGTAGTAAACGCTCAAACATTACAAATGTTGGAAATTATCTAAACTGAATAAAAATTATCTTTGGTTTAGTTGGTAGGGAGTGACTGCAATGTGTCCATTGCTTCTGAATCTGATATGCACCTTAATTTCACTAATATGTGTGTAACAGCTTAGCATGCTTATTTCTACCTATGCCGCCTTCCCTCTCAAGTGAGCCAAGTTAATATGTGCATGCCATTTATAGCAATAAGTATAGTACGTAACTCCTAATTATCGGCCCTTGTGATCCTTGTACTACCTATGTGTGAGAGAAAATTTATTCATTTTGAAAGTGAAGTTAACTGAGAATAGTGAAGTCCTTACGCTTTTAATACATCGAGCTTTATATATGCAACATATTTCCGCAGAAAACTCCTTCAGTTTTTACAAGGATGAGATGTAGCGTTCCTTTAAAAAGCTACAAGGAACGTAATACTTATTTTCTTCAATGACAGTGCTACGATGCCGAACAGAAAAAGCTATGTGCAAGTGCGCGCTGATCTGTTTGGTGTAGGGTTATTAAACGCTTTGGAACCAGTCAGACAAATTTCCTCTGATCAGTCGGAACTAGTAGCAACCGTCCATCGGCTGCCACTCGAACAGCTTGCACTTAGTCACGAGAAGTGGCAGAATGCCAGCGTGGAACGCATTCGCGTTGTTCAAGCGGTTGCAACTTTAGCTCGAACGAACCTCTTATATGTGCGGTTTAAACTGTAAAAAGAAGTCCCTGGAGCAACGTGCTTTCGACAGGATGAGTGGTGCCACTAGTGTAGGAAGGCTACTGCCGTAGTGTAAATAGTGCTTTCAGAATGAGATTTTCGCCCTGCAGCGGAGTGTGTGCTGATATGAAACTTCCTGGCAGATTAAAACTGTACCGGACCGAGCCTATACTCTGTTCATCTTAGGAATGAACCTGATGTGAACATTACGCCATGTATTCTTCCGCGTTTGCTTGAATCTCATTGTATTTCGTTTCACGGGGATCGGAAACAAAGCAGTGCCCAGTATAGTGAGGTATGGTCGTAAGGATACGTTTTATGCGGTGTTAAGCGCGCATGGACTGAGCGATAATGCGGGACAACAGCTTTACCGGGGCATTAAACTTGGACATCACTGTCCAGTCAGCTGGTCCAACTATTTGCAATGATGTGAACAGTTGCAGCTCAGACGTAAAAAGCGAGAAGCAAAGAAACAATATAGCTTCGAACGTCGTTTAATTTTTATAGGGAATGAAATAATATTCGGCAAAACTCCGGCACTACCGCACGCATCATAGATGACCAGACGGAAAGCATAAAATGCTCACGTTCTCATCTAACATAGTATTCTAATTACAAGCAATAGTGATGAAAATTCCTAATTTAAACACAGCGTCATTTTTCTGAGCGAGCTATGTGTGATGCAAAAGCATACTGCAGGGATTTCACCGCTCTGTTGAATACTGACGCCACTGAAGGTAGTGATTTCAGTCAGTCATCTGGTAATCTCTTAGCTCCTTCCTCATCCGAATCCGAGAAATACAATTCAGTTCTAGGACTGTCATCTGCTACGTTGAGAACGAGTCGATTAACAACGGAAGCCCCACCCAGGCATCGCATTCTCTCCTCTTCTTTTATGACGTGCTGTTATATATCCCACCAGCGTTCGGCAGTGGCATTTGAAAAAGCTGCATGCGTTAGTTCCAGTGCGTCTGGCAGCTTAATAGCCTTGTTATTTCTCGGACTAAATCCCTTAACTTGGCTCCAGATCCGTTCTGTTGGGTTCATATTGTAATGGTACAGTGCCAAATGCAAAAAAAGAACAGCATTTGTATGCTGTGTTCGATGCTGTGAAAATGATTGATTTTCATGTTTCTGCGAGACTTATCACTCTGGTTCGTGTGAGACTACATCTGTGGTATAAAACAACGGACATAGCCTAAATAAAGAGTATTTGTTTCTCCATTTTTGGCCTAAAAATTAAATTGTCTTGTTTTCCTAATTTAAGCAACCTTTATTGACAATATTTTACAAAATATCGATAATTAAGAATTTATATTTGAAATGAAATCAGGAATTTCGTGTGCCATATATAATTAGAAAAAAGAAGACGTGCATTATTCATAAAAAAGATGATGAATTTTACAATTACAAGATGTGGGTATTTCAAATTGAACGAAAAATGAAGACTAAGGCGAGAGGTGATCAGCGACATATGAACTGTACTAGGTTATTAATCCACTACGTTACCAGTTCCGCTATATATCCAACCTGCATTTCTATTTCAACTGCATCAAATACAGTCCCTCGGACAACGTCAAAGCTGATTTTTTGGTGTAAATTTATGAAAAACATTAGCAACAACCTATTTCTAGGCACTTTTTAATCGTTTTCCACACGCGTGTTTCACTACGGAACAGGATGCAACCTCAGCCATTTTCACATTGAGTATTAACAGCTCTATAATCAGAGCACAACATTAGAGAGACTGCGACTGTACACGATTTTTGAAATAAAAACTACATAGCTAACGCGTGATTAAGAAACACGATGACGGCTGTTAATACATTAGAATATCTTAAAGTTTCATTTAACTTAACATAGCAACAACATATCCCATACATAAGTAGAACCTACTTCCAAGAGCGTAACAACACCAGTGTACGTGTGCTACGACTTTTACATCAGGTTTATTCTTATAATGGACGGAGTAACGAACTCTGGTCCTTTGGCTTTCACGTACAAGTTTTCTTCCGATTGAGCTACACAGAAGATACCCTCACAGTTTACTTCCTCCAGAATCCAATATCCTACCTTCAAAACTTCACAGAAGCTCTCCTGCGAAACTTTCAGGACTAGCACTTCTGGAATAAAGGATATTGTGAAGACCTGTCTTAGCCACAGCCTGTAGGGATGTTTACAGAATGAGATTTTCACTCTGCAGAGGATTTTATCCTGATATGAAACTTCCTGGCAGATTAAAACTGTGTGCCGGCGGCAGCGAAGCTGCGAGGTGTGGTCGTGAGTCGTGCTTACAAGGGAAACTTTCCATCGCACCCCCCTCAGATTTATTGGTAAGTTATCCCAGTGGACAGCCCGCCAAAAACTGAACACAGATCAAGCATAAAGACAGGAAAAAGGTGTACTAAACAGTGAAAAAAAAGTATAATAGAAACAGTGAGCGTTCCAAACTTAACAAGCAAAACATTGAGCTTGGCGGAAGAGCAATGGTGTAGTAGTTACGTGGTCACGGTGATGACTACAAAACATGCGAACCGTTATTGAAACTCTCTCATGCCACTTATTTCAATTTTTCTTTTCACAACATTATGAACAGTACGTCCGGTCATTGAAATGTTTGTTCTCTTTCTGTAGTCTTTGCAGTTTTCATACCTGTACATTGGTTATAGAATATGAGCCATGTGGTAAGAATACATTACCGTCGCAAGTAAATGCGATGAATAGTGAGAGTAGGCGAGATACCACATGGAAAACAAAACAACAAATAAACGGATGTGAACTACACCATAGCAAAGGAATTCAAGAGTCAAAGCTTCCAAAACTGAAAGCAACGTCAAAGACGTTAAAAACGTTTGTTTAGAAAGAGCACAGAAAAACCGTGTGAGTGTGAAACTTCTGCGTTCATTTGTTGCAACTAGTGTGGCAAAGTACTATGTTTTCATCATTTCCTTGGGAGTTATCACATTCACATTCATACGAACACCTAAATCGGGCAAGGAGGCAATCTCACTCAAGCACCAGGCGTACGTACAAATTAGGTTCGGCTATAAGAGATTCCTATCATATGACACACGTATTGTCACTAATGCCGTACGCAGGATTCGGTTGACTTGTCGCCTTGTCATCAAACATCTGCGGTTCCCATTCGAAAGCCACTTTCTTTCGACTACTGATAGAGTAGTTGTGCAGAGACAACTTTCATTATAGGTTCCTTCCTTACATGTCGTTGCTGCAAACGCACGTTACAGCACGACACAGACACTTTGAGAACAGTGAACAGCAGAAAAAAAATGTTTTGTGGTACGAGGGAGCTTCGAACACAGATCGCCGGCTTTGTTGTCCAACACCGTGACCACTTCAGCACGAGGCGTTGGTTGTTCTGCACTCCTCTATGCTGCACTTCTGGTTCTTGGACCGTTCACTGTTTCTATTTTGCTTTTTTTTTCACGGTTCAGTTCACCTTCTTCCTGTTTTCATGCTTGATCCGTGTTCAGTTGCCGCTCGGTTGTGGCCGAGCGGTTCTAGGCGCTTCAGTCTGGAACCTCGCGACGGCTACGGTCGCAGGTTCGAATCCTGCTTCGGGCATGGATGTGTGTGATGTCCTTAGGTTAGTTAGGTTTAAGTAGTTCTAAGTTCTAGGGGACTGATGACCTCAAATGTTAAGTCCCATAGTGCTCAGAGCCATTTTTTTTTGTGTTCAGTTTTTGACAGTCTGTCCACTGGGTCCTCTTACCACTAAATCTGAAAGGGGTGCGATGGAAAGTTTTGCTTGTTACGCAGCGCAGTCGATGGAGCATTTGCCCTCGAATGCCAAAGTTCCTGTGTTCGAGTCTAAGTCGGGCACACAGTTTTAATCTGCCAGGAAGTTTCATAGCACTACCAACTCCGCTGCAGAGTGAAAATCTCATTCTGGAAACATCCCCCAGGCTGTAGCTAAGCCATATCTGACAAAATCCTCTCTCGCAGGAGTGATAGTGCCGTAAATTTTGGAGAAGAGCTTCTGTGAAGTTTGGAAGGTAGGAAATGAGGTACTGTCGGAAGTAAAACAGTGACGTTCGGTCGTAGGCTGTGCTTGGGTATCTCAGTTGGGGAGCCCCTGCCCGCAAAAGGCAAAGGTGGGTCCGGCACACAGTTTTACTCTACCAGGAAGTTTCAAATAGTGTTTTGTTTTATTGTGACTTATTAACTCTTAAGGTAACAAAGTTTGTGTTTGTATGTCATATCTCAAGGAGTGTGCAGTTTAAATCCTGGGACTGGAGAGAGATGTTCACGCATAGTTGAGCCAACATAATTGCTTGTCACCAGCGTACCATGCCGAGAGGGCGACCGCACTGTGTAGCCTCGGGGTAATGCTTTGCTAATCCAATGCTCGAGCGACAGCAGCTGGTTGCTAAGCGGTTAAGTCCTCAAGGTCCCTGGCCAACACTGAACAGTGCGTTCAGAGTCTGCACAGGCGAGCAGTGCAGTGATGACAAAATCGCGCACAGCGGGGAATGCGGGGAGCATGTCTCTGTAGCAGCGAAGGGGTTAATGCGGCCGTCGTGGCTTTACTTGCACGTGCAACTGGCAACGCAGCAATCTCCCGCGTCTGGGCAGGCATGCGCTAACCGCCAAGATAAAAGAATTGAACTACTGCGCGTCATTTACGACGGCGGCCGGGTTTAGGTTCGTTCTGCGCATCTGACGTCACAAAACACAGTCAGCCAATGAACAGAGAACGACGTTGCCAGAGCTCGACTGCAGTGCAGAGCACGGACGAGTGTCTTCAGTTTTAGAAATGTTCAGTCATAAATAAAGTAATTGACCAAAAGCAATGTCTTGATAGCAGACTTTCTTTTATAGAAAGTTTGGAAAAAACATTCTCTATACCAACTGCTTCATAGTCTATTAATCAATTAAACCAAACAAACAATAAGCCTCCTAATTCAGGCATTAGCAAGGAAAGTTGTTTGTATCATTCTCACTAACCGCCTTTTCGCAATAAAGAACAGCGGTAATTGTTTATTTCCTAATATACTTCGACGAAACGTGAGTAATTCATAGTCATACCAACAGTGTGTGTCGGTATTTTGCGTGACATTATGACGTCCTCTGGGAGGTCTCTTGGAGGACGAGCTGCGTTAGCGTAATGGTTAAAGTGTTAGGTAGCTAAGAGAAGGGTTTTGAGATCAGACCTTCTACGGTGCATAATATTTTCTTTATTTAAAAACAATATCGAAGTGTCTTACTTCATGAATTTTATTCTTTTGAATGTAATTTTTTGAAATTTCTAGTGACAACTAAAATCGACCATACAGAAAATATACACTATGGACTTTTACCTCTGCAAACTCTTCAAAATTTCGTGCAATGGTTTACTACATCTAACGCTGCACAATAACTGCGTTGAACATCGAAACATTTATGGGGGGAAGGTATCAGTCAAGAAGATGTGTAAAAATTAAATTTTTGGGCCAAATAGCTTTTGTGAAATCGAATGTTAAAGTGTGTCAAAGCAGTCGAAACACCATGTGTCTGGCCTCAGACGCTTGGAACCTGTTTCAGCGGACACAGCTGAGGGCGGGCGCCCCCCCCCCCCCCCCCCCAAGTACAGGGATGCCAAGGACGCGGCTGGCGTCACGACGCTTACCCTTCCCTGCTCGAGAGCAACGCCCTCTGCTAGACACAACTCGCGGCCTCTCAGACCGGAAGTGGAAGTGCCAAGGCAAGGGAGATATGCCGGGTAGGACCAGTGTCGGAGCAGCGCATCGTTATCAGTGACAGCGATAGCGAATCAAAGGTTAGCAAAGTGAAGGGAGAAAAGTCTCCAACTCAAGTGCGAAGTGCTGCAAAACAAAATACTTGAATTAGATTTTTTTGTTTCAAAGAGATCTTTGAGATGGAACAGCCGTCTCAAGAGTTGAAATTACGATAAAATGTCTACTCAAGAGAATCTCAGTTTCAATTCTATAAATAGGTTAATTAAATTAAAATTGATTTTGTCGTCGGATCGAGGTAGTCGCGGAGGACATAATTTCTTTTAGGTGTTATTTGTTTTATTGTAAATAATTTCGGTGTTGATATATTTTAGGAAAGGTGTTTGCAGATTCTTTGTGGTGTCACCGCCAGACACCACACTTGCTAGGTGGTAGCCTTTAAATCGGCCGCGGTCCGTTAGTATACGTCGGACCCGCGTGTCGCCACTATCAGTGATTGCAGACCGAGCGCCGCCACACGGCGGGTCTAGAGAGACTTCCTAGCACTCGCCCCAGTTGTACAACCGACTTTGCTAGCGATGGTTCACTGACAAATTACGCTCTCATTTGCCGAGACGATAGTTAGCATAGCCTTCAGCTACGTCATTTGCTACGACCTAGCAAGGCGCCATTACCAATTACTATTGATGCTGTAAAACATGTACCGTCAAAGCGATGTTCACCATTTATGGATTAAAGTTAAGTATTCCACAGCTACGTCCTTTTTTGCTAGTCTCATTTCCTTGACCTGTTCCAGACCTCACACCTGCCTGCGTGAGCTAAAACGCGTGCCTTTCGGCTTCCTCTCATACCGGGTTGGCTCTCTTGCCAATCCACAACATTCTTTAATGTTTGTCTATTTTGAATATTAGTGTTGCCAATAATGCGTGTACCTCAAAGGATACTGTACACCTAATGACAACTGTCTATCCAGTCAGATCGCTTCGCGGCACGTTGTAGAGCAGACACTTTTCTTTAGCCTACCACAATTGTGCGTCAGGAACTACTGCCAAAGAGAGACTGTCATAACAGAATACATTCTACTTTTCTCACAGTAGATTCAAACTATACGTAAATTTACGAATCATTTGATGTATCACAAAGGTCGATCCGATTAATATTCAGAAAGCCGATGAAATTATTCGTCAATTAAACTATATCAAACTAATTTTCCCTGGCAGTAGGATATCAGTTTAAACTTGCCTAGTCAGAGGACTGTTGTCTCATGGGGGCGGAGTAATTTTCTGAGCCTTGATTTCAATATTCCTTGTAATTTGCAATATTGTGAACTGCCACAAAGGCTCTTCGAGCCGTTATTTTGAATTCAAGACCACAGCTTCTCCATGGCGGAGGGTCACCAGTCTGTCCCACCCCTTTCGACGAGTTGCCTCTCCAGGGAATCCAACTTCGGGACCGTGAGACCAGGTCTTGTTGACAAAACAATACTTAACCGTCACTGTCGTTAAGTTGGTACGATTTCCTCTTTCTGCTGGCGGACGCTTGCTGTGTTGCGGTACTCCTGGTAACAAAACAGATGAGAGAGGACCTCTCGTCCTGGACGAACGGTTCTAGGCGCTTCAGTCAGGAACCGCGCGACCGCTCCGGTCGCATGTTCGAATCCTGCCTCGGGCATGGATGTGTGTAATGTCCTTAGGTTAGTTAGGTTTAAGTAGTTCTAAGTTATAGGGGACTGATGACCTCACATGTTAAGTCCCATAGCGCTCAGAGCCATTTGAACCATTTTTGAACCTCTCGTCCTCAGTTGCATTCAGTAGTTATTTGTAGTAGGTTCGTGGAGTTCAGTAGCACAGAAGTTGCCGCGACTTGTGTATCTTTGGGCTCGCCTACTGTTCTCAGTAGCACCCATGGACCTTACAGCTCCGGTTCCAATTGTTTCGCATTAAACGTAACGCAATCGCGATTATTTCAGTCATGAACCACCACAAGCGCAACGATTAGTTTGAAAGGGTACAGTACCGCCCGACATTGAAAATAGGTACAACATTCTTCGTTATTCTTGTCAGAACAACATATTTTTTGTGATAATAACTCAATTTCACTTAATACACCAAAGCCGGTTACCAGTGTAGGAAAGAAGGACAATTTATTTATTTAATTGATCACATGTGCACTCCCACAAAATAAATCCCTACATCCAATTTGGTGAGATCTGTGAAATTAATGAATGTGTGGTCGTCTGCTAACCGCAGACAGTGATTGTGCAATATGTGATCATCTTCGAGGCGGTCCTTTGTTCACCTTTGGTGGAACCAGAGAGACGAAATTTACCTGAGCTTTGAGAGCCTGAAATGTGGCTGACCAATACGGTAGCATGGTGCTCCCCCACCTTGGCGGAGGTGTGAGATGACCTGAAGAACGGCCATGTTTCAGCACTCTGGCCCTGGATCTTGCGTTGGTAAGTCTTAGGTGTGCTCCGTAAAGACAAAAGAGTGGAGAGATGATATGCATGTGAAATACTTAATAGTAGTTTGGAATAATTATTTCTCTATTTCAGGAACTTTTGGGAGGGGGGGGGCAGGAGAATTAAATGACAGGCAGGTAATATTAAGGGGATCGTAGTAATCTTCGGAAGTGACCAACGGTCACAATGAAACCACGTGTAGCTATAAGTTGAAATACTTGCGAGTGATAGTACTAAGTTGAAATACTTCAGAGTGATAAAGTTAAGCCGAATTACTGGCGTGTGTACTATAAGTTGGCAATATTTAAGAAATGGCGTGTGCAGGACTTGTAATTAGAGACGAGCACTTCCACGTGGTGAGTACCGTGTGAGTCTCAATCTGTGTATGAGACAAAGGATAAAGAGAAGTACTCGTCCAAGGTATCAGTTGAGGACTCTCGTGTGTGACGAATATGATCTTAATATTACTTTGCGTGTTATGTTTCCGTGTGACGCTAGATTCAAACTCTAATACTCTGAGAGAGAAGCAAGATGAGTTAGCCGTCTATCCAGCAACGCCACTTGGCTTGCATTGCACTGGAAAACGTGCATATATCCTCCAGGTTTCGTGGTAGGAAAGATGAATATGATCTTAATATTACTTTGCGTGTTATGTTTCCGTGTGACGCTAGATTCAAACTCCGATACTCTGAGAGAGAAGCAAGGTGAGTCAGCCGTCTATCAAGCAACGCCACTTGGCTTGTATTGCGCAGGAAGACGTGCATATATCCTCCAGAGTTCGTAGTAGGAAAGAAAAGTTACGAAGTGGGGCAGTGTCGTGTGAAACTGGGATGAATACTAATTGAAGTGGGGAAGCTGAAAGTGAAGTGACATATTTCATGTAACTTAAGCATGTGTGGTTTGCATGGGAGAGTAGCCAGATAGGTTCAGAGGCAGTGGGTTATGCATGTTCCTTTTTGTACTGCTCGGTCTGGAGTAAATTTTCGTGATGATGGGTGTGAGAGTCGAAGTGTGAGATATAGCGAAAGATCCACCATCCTATCCAGAAAGTACACTGTAGCGTTAGATAATTACGAGACCATAAGATAGAGAATCACCAATGTAAAGTCATGCCCACTGGGCGGAGTTTCTCATCTGTAATTGTTGTATAAAATGTAGTGGTGTGTTTAGGTTATCTTTGAATCATAATAGAATTTATCGGAATAAAAAAGATAGTGAAAAGAAAAAGATTGGTGGCCTTGTTCTTCGAATAGTGTGTAGTCATGATATCCTGAATTTATAATGTGTGCGCCATTCATATTCAGTGCGATGGCCACGTGTTGATCAAAGCTGTTGGGTAAGAAAGAAAATGTGGTATTGCCAGAGCGTAGTGAAGTTGCGTAAATTAGTAATAGTCATATGTGCGTTATCCGTTTCCGTTGCGTAATATTCAAACAGGAGAATAATTTGTAGCTTAATTGTGGGAACTAGAGCTCATAATCAGTCATTGATGTTACTCGATAAATAACAATAAATCCACTCGCTTGGCAGACCACTCATCTTGCAGGCCTGACTGCTTGATGCCACAGTATGAGCAAGGCATGTGGGTGCCTCTCAAGCTTCAGCTTATCCTTCATTGATGTTTTCTCACATGATATACTGCGAACTTCGGGGCAACAGGCAGATTCCGTATTTCTACAATTCCGGAAAGCACTTGACACGGTGCCCCATTGCAGGCTGTTAACGAAGATACGAGCATATCGAATAAGTTCACAGATATGTGAGGGCTCGGAGACTTCTTAAACAATAGAACCCAGAATGTTCATCACAGAAAAGGGTATCGTCAACTGTACCCCAAAGAAGTACGTATGATTGGACCGCTGTTCTTCTCTATATACATACGTGATTTGGCCGACAGAGTGGACAGAAATCTGCGGCTGTTTGCTGATGATGCCGTGGTGTAAGGAAAAGTGTCGGAGTTGAGTGACTGTAGGCAGATACAAGACGACTTAGACAAAACTTCTAGTTGGTGTAAATGAATGTCAACTAACTCTCAGTGTGGGAAAATGTAAGTTAATGCGGGTGAGTAGGAAAAACAAACCTGTAATATTCGCTTACTGTATTACTAGTGTCCTACTTGACAGAGTCAAGTCGTTTAAATGTCTGGGCGATATGAAATGGAACGAGCATGTGAAAAGGCTTATTGGGATAATTTCAGGAAAGACTCGTTCACCTGTGAAGGAGACCGCATATAGGACACTGGTGCGATCTACACTATGTGATCAAAAGTATCCGGACACCCCTAAAAACATACGTTTTTCATATTAGGTGCATTGTGCTGCTATCTACTGCCAGGTACTCCATATCAACGACCTCAGTAATCATTAGACATCGTGGAGAGCAGAATGGGACGCTCCGCAGAACTCACGGACTTCGAACGTGGTCACGTGATTGGGTGTCAATTGTGTCCTACGTCTGTACGCGAGATGTCCGCACTCCTAAACATCACTAGGTCCACTGTTTCCGGTATGACAGTGAAGTGGAAACGAGAAGGGACACGTACGGCACAAAATCGTACAGGCCGACCTCGTCTGTTGACTGACAAAGACCGCCGACAGTTGAAGAGGGTGGTAATGTGTAGTAGGCCGACATCTATCCACACCATCACACAGGAATTCCAAACTGCATCAAGATCCACTGCAAGTACTATAGTAGGTGAGAAAACTTGGATTTCACGGTCGAGCGGATGCTTATAAGCCACACATCACTCCAGTAAATGCCAAACGACGCATCGCTAGGTGCAAGGCGCGTAAACATTGGACGATTGAACAGTGGAAAAACGTTGTGTGTAGTGAGGAGTCACGGTACACAATGTGGCGATCCGATGGCAGGGTGAACGTCATCTGCCAGCGTGTGTAGTGCCAACAGTAAAATTCGGAGGCGGTTGTGTTATGGTATGGTCGTGTTTTTCATGGAGGGGGCTTGCACCACTTGTTGTTTTGCGTGGCACCATCACAGTACAGGCCTACATTGATGTTTTAAGCACCTCCTAGCTTCCCACTGTTGAAGAGCAATTCGGGGATGGCGACTGCATCTTTCGATACGATCGAGCAACTGTTCATAATGCACGGCCTGTGGCGGAATGGTTACACGACTATAACATCCCTGTAATTGACTAGCCTGCACAGAGTCCTGACGTGAATCCTATAGAACGCCATTGCGATGCCTTGGAACGCCGACTTCGTGCCAGGCCTCACCGACCGACATCGATACCTCTCTTCAGTGCAGCATGTAAGGTGCCTCTTACGCGAGGAAGACATTTTTACCAGTTTTAATAAATTGTTGTCTCTTATTGATGTATTCACAATAGTTAGGAAGTGCTGTAGTCCGTAGCCGGCCATGAGTCGGAGAGCATTTCCCACGCTGGCTGGCTAGGTGACGAAGCGACCATATGTCGCGCGTAGTGGGGTGGGGCTCGGTGTTGGACCATAGCAACAAGCGTCAGCCTGGGAAATATACATGATGGGAAGTACCGCCATCTTGGCGCCAAAGTCACCGATTTTGTTTATTTATATTTAATAATTAAAGTCATTTATGACAACATGAATACTAGGAGGAGCCTCTGCATGTTTAAAACTAATTATCATAATTTTGCCTCGTTAAAATTCACACCCGTTCATTAACAAATGCATATCTTAGTAAGTACGAACTTGATCGGAAATCCACGAACTGTGACGAAACTAGTAAGAGATACGGACTGCGCGCCAAGTCGGCAGTCTGCGTTAAGAGCTCTTCCTGTTTTGTTGGATGGTAGCCATGCTCTTGGTTACGAGTAGTTTGTAACATGAGTGTTTCATTATTGATCTAATAGGAATAAAAGTGATATTACGTCATTCTGAATGTTAATGTCGAGTAAATAGATACCCCAAAGATGATCGACAGCAATTTCAGATAATTAGCTTCCACCTACAGAGACATCCAGTGCGCCAATGAAGAATCTGCACGGGACGACATTTACGAGAGCTGCACCGCGCACAGGTAGGAGGAAATCCGACGACACAACCCACCAAGGCGGATCAAGGAATGTCCGACTTACACTCGCAAATTCCGGGTGGAAATGCTGACCAGTTATACTGTATGTCACATGTACCACCCTCTACAGACTCGCGGCTAAGCTGAGTAGTAACAGTATCAGTTTAGAAGCGACGGGATCTTGCATTTGGCATCCCTTGCGACGGAATAAAACTGCTTTGGAGGAAAAGCATTATGAAGACAGTTGTCAAATCTTGCAATTGGCATCCATTTCGGTGGAATAAAGCTGTGTGAGAGGAAGTGCATTAAGAAGACAGATACCAAGTTTGCACTTTGGCGTCCATGACGTCGGATGAAACTGCGTGGGGGGACGAATACTATCAAGAAGATTATTATTGAAGATACCAAATTTTCATTCGAGAGTGCCGACTTGTAAAAAGTGTTACGAACAGCGAGTAATAGTGATTTCAAGTGACTGAAAGGGAAGCAGGAAGTGGATAGTGAACTTACTATGGGTAGAGGGTAGCAACATTAAAAGTGAACGGTACGCGTCGCGGATGGCGTAATTGGTGTCGCGAAACGCAATAAAATCGTGTTGTGGAAAAATCACGTCTAAGGTTTACGAACATTTCGCGGTCGCGAGTGGAACGATCGATCGTCGGGAAGACATCGAGCAAAAGGAGGCGGCAGCAACGGACGTGGCAAGGACCGCCACAGATACAGGGGAGGCAGCAGCGCGCGGCAGGCAGGTCAGGAGCGGCATGTGACAGGGGTGCGCCGGAGGCGCGCTCGCGGCAGTTGACGATCGGGCGCAGCGGTGGAGCCAGCTTCAAATTAATGCCACGGCTGGAGAACAACGAAATTTACCTAACGTAAGTCGAATCTTAAACATTCTAGGGGTGGTATATTCGAGATTCGGGTGCAGAAGGGTATGTTGTTGAGAAATGGGAAAATCGTTTAAATGAGTGACGTAACGGAAAATATAGAGCAAAATATGGCACAGTTCAACGCAAATTTAGTGGAGAGTAGTGATGAATTGTTAACACTTGCTAGGTCTAAAGAGCGACCGGAAAGTGAACTGGTTGATGTAGTAGGGAATGATGAGTAGGGAAAGATGGTAGAAACTTTAGTAACTGCAGAAACAGGGGCTTTGTCTCCCACTGGAAACGTTGTTAGAGAGGGTGCAAACACAGTACCGGAGGCTATACTGAGTAGAGGTGAAGAAATGGGCATTAGGGAAATGTTGATAGCTATAATGAATGGTAACAAAGCTTTGAGTAAAAAATTAGAGGAAGTTAACCAGAAAACTAGGGAAGATATCACTGGGGAAATTAAGAAAAATACTAATAGGCTAGATGAGTATATCAAAAAAGCTGACAATAAATTCACCTAAATAGAGGGAAGGATATCAACAATAGTAACAGAGCAGAAAACGGTAGCAAGTGATTTGTCAAAGAGGATAACCACAAGTGAGACTGCAATAGTGCATCACAGTAGAGATATCAGTGAACTTAAACAAAGTATCACAACTTTCGATAATCATGTTACTAAGGAGATTTAAAAAGCAAAAAGGGTAAATATCCAAAGTAAACGAGAGAGTGGAGGAAGTAAAGTCAGAATTGTCGGATTTGGTAGTGTATAATACTAAAGAGATATCTGACAGGGTAGCTAGTATTCAGCAAGAAGTCAGTAATTTTACAAACAGAGGCACTGATATCTTTGCTGAAAAGGTAGAAAAGAAATTACATGCTAAATTTAAAAATCTAATAGAAACAGGTAATAATAGTGGAAAAATTAATAATGAGGACCACTATCTCAGGGTGTGTACTTTCCATAATTTCGATGCGAGAGGGAAGTTACCTCCCAAAGCATTTATAAAGCAATTTAAAGGGGTTTTGCCAGAAAATTGGGACGACAGAAGAAAAATAGGTTGTGTCACTAGCAGAATGGAAGGGGGCGCTCTGTCGTGGTGAATGAGAGCAGGAGAAGCATGCCAAACTTATGACGAATTTATTAAGAAGTTTTTGGACAAGTATTGGTCTAACAGTACACAAGGTAATGTACGTAATAGTATCTTTCAAGGGAGAAATTTTTTTGGGAGGGGGTACGATAGTTACAAAGATTATGTTCAGAGTTTCTGTGAAAAAATTTGTATTTAGATAAGCCACTGAGTGAGGAGGATCTTATTGCAGTAGTGTTGACGATATCTAAGCAAGAAAAGCTGACAGGCATACCTAAAAAGAAAACTGAGGACATATTACAAGCACTTGAACAATTAGATGCTTGAAACTTCCTGGCAGATTAAAACTGTGTGCCGGAACGAGAATCGAACTCGGGACCTTTGCCTTTCGTGGGCAAGTGCGCTACAAACTGAGCTACCCAAGCAAGACTCACGCCCCGTCCTCACAGCTTTACTTCTGCCAGTATCTCGTCTCCTACCTTCCAAACTTTACAGAAGCTCTCCTGCGAACCCTGCAAAACTAGCGCTCCTGAAAGAAAGGATATTGCGGAGACATGGCTTAGCCACAGCCTGGGGGATGTTTTTAGAATGAGATTTTCACTCTGCAGCGGAGTGTGCGCTGAAATGAAACTTCCTGGCAGATTAAAACCGTGTGCCGGACCGAGACTCGAACTCGGGACCTTTGACTTTCGCGGGCAAGTGCTCTGCCAACGGAGCTACCCAAGCACGACTCACGCCCCGTCCTCACAGCTTTACTTCTGCCAGTATCTCGTCTCCTACCTTCCAAACTTTACAGAAGCTCTCCTGCGAACCCTGCAGAGCTAGCACTCCTGAAAGAAAGGATATTGCGGAGACATGCCTTAGCCACAGCCTGGGGGATGTTCTGCAGGGTTCACAGGGGAACTTCTGTAAAGTTTGAAAGGTAGGAGACGAGATACTGGCAGAAGTAAAGCTGTGAGGACGGGGCGTGAGTCGTGCTTGGGTAGCTTAGTTGATAGAGCACATGCCCGCGAAAGGCAAAGGTCCCGAGTTCGAGTCCTGGTCCGGCACACAAGTTTAATTTGCCAGGAAGTTTCATTTCAGCGCACACTCCGCTGCAGAGTGAAAATCTCATTCTGGAATTATATGCTTTATCAGGGAAGGAATCATCCAGTAACGGCTGGAGAGGTGTAAATTGGAGGTCAAGGTAAAATGAGAACTGGAGAGAGCGTAACAGGAATCACAATAACATGAGGGATAACGAGAGGCGCGATAATGGGCATAACAGACGTGGTAGAGGAGACGGAACCGAGGTGGTTCGAGCGGCCATGGTAACAGACGCTACGAAGAACAGGGAGAGAGATATGAGGGTGGTAGGACCGAAAGAGGTCCCGAAAGAGAAATTACCAAGCAGGAAAGCTAGAGGGGAGTTCGTGTGGGGTCCGAGCACGAACTCAAATGAACAGTGGACCAATACAGATCAAAAGGGTAACAAAAGAGGATTGTTGCGATATTAAAGAAACTCTTTTAGAGGAAGATGAAATGGTGGGTATGGAAGAGTATCAAGCGATAATAGATGTGGATATTAATGGTATCGAAGCAGTAGCAGTCATTGATACAGGTAGTGAGTTGTGCGCCATAGGAGAGAGGCTTTATGACCAAATAAGAGACCAGGAAGATGTACCTATGTTACCGTTACAAGGAGTTAGAGTCGTGGGTGCAGTAGGAGGAATAAGTAAGGTAATAAAAAGCCAAGTGTTATTGGAAGTGAGATTTCAAGGAATTGTATTGGAAGTTAATGCAATAGTGGTACCTGACCTTTGTGTAGGTCTTATATTAGGGATGGATTTACTGGTAGACCATGTAGCTGTTGTAGATTTAGAAAGGGCTAATGTGATCCTGACGGTAAATGGTACTAGAAACGAGTTCAAGTTTGGCAGGACCATTCAAGCTAAAGAGAAGACGCAGGGAAAATTCTATCTGAAAATAATGCGTGTTTCCAATGGGAAGCAGATTCGAAGGGGAGTGACTGTAGGAAAGATAGACGAGAGCCAGTTGAGGCAGAATGGTCAGTAGAAGATGTTCAAGCTAAATTAAATAATATCGATGGTATGGACCAAGCTGCAAAAAAAGAACTAGGAGAGTTGCTGGTAAAGTATCAGAAAGTATTTTCAAATAGACCTGGGTTAATGAAAGAAGAACCTTATGGGTTTAAAGTCAAACCGCGCCAACCATTCAAACTGAGACCCCATGTGATACCTTTGGCAAGAAGGGAGGCAATAGAAAAAGAGTTACAAAGGGTGATAAAATTGCAAATTATCGAGAGATCGACGAGTCAATATTGCAATCCGTTAGTATATGTGACAAAGAAAGATGGTTCAGTGAGAGTAACCTTGGATGCTAGGATATTGAATAAGGTAATAGAGCCTCAGAATGATAGGCCAGAATCTCTTGAAGAATTGTTGCAAAAGTTCAAAGGGGCCAGTAAATTATCTAGCCTCGATATGACTGCCGAGTACTGGCAAATAAAATTGGCTGAGAAATGTAAACAGTACACAGCTTTTGTATATAGAGGCAGGTGTTATCATTTCAAAGTTCTTCCATTCGGATTGAATATATCGGTAGCAGCGTTCATAAGGGTGTTGGATATCAAACTGGGAGAAGAATTATTGTCTAGAATCACCGTTTATGTGGACGACATCCTGATTGCTGCGTGATTGGTAAGAGCACAATAGGATTCTGGAAGACGTGTTGAAATCGTTTCAAGGGGGCAATGTTACCGTGAATTTAACGAAGTCCGAATTCGGAAAGAGCGAAATACAACTTTTAGGGCATATTATATCAGCAGAGGGTATTAAGCCGAATCCTAAGAAATTGGAGTCTATCAAAGAATTCCCACAGCCAAGAAATAATAAACAAATAAAGTAGTTTCTCGGTTTGTGTAAGTTTTACCGAAAATTCTTGGATAAACAGGTGTTTAATGCAAAGTCACTGCATAATTTAACCGGAAAGAATGTACCTTGGGTGTGTACAGAGCAGTGTCAGAAAGAGTTCGATGACATAAAAGAAGCTCTATGTAAAGGGGGAATACTCTACCACCCTAAACTGGACACAGAATTTTGTCTGTCAGCAGATAGTTCGGACCTTGGAATAGGTGCCCACCTATTCCAAATGATAGAGACGAAAGAGGAGGTAGAACATCGAACTATCGGATTCGTGAGTAGGTTGTTGACAAAATGCGAGTGTAACTATACCGTTACTGAAAAGGAGGCATTGGCCATAGTATGGGCCTTCAAAAAGTTCAGATACTATTTAATGGGTTGAAAAGTAAAAGTATACACAGACCACAAGGCTTTATCTTTTATGAAAAGCTGCAGATTAACACATGGCAGGCTCACTCGTTGGACTACAGCTCTTCAGGAATACCAATATGAGATACATTACAGACCTGGTAAAGAAACGTAGTAGCGGATGCGCTGTCCAGATTGCCAGTGGGGATGAACCAGGAGAGTCAAGATGTGTCGGATTCTCGAGAAATCCATTTGTTATATATGAAAGGGGTGGAATATGAGGATAAGATTAATGGGTATCACAGGAACAAGAGAAGGACGAAAGGTTGCGTAAGGCAAAAGAGAAATGGGAGGAAAATCAAGAACCACAAGTGAGGCAATATTACCTAGTAGAAAAGGGAATACTATATCACAGGACTAACCTGGTATGGGAGAACTGGAAGCTGTGTTTGTCTGACCATACCATAAATGAGTTTCTCTGGTATATTCACATGAGCTATGGACATTTCGGACCTAAAAAGCGCTCTGAAAAATTGGCTGAAACATCTATCTTGAGTAATACGGTGAAGAGGGCAAGAAAGGTACTGGAAAGCTGCGAGAAGTGTCAGAAAACGAAGACACCTACAACCAGTAGCAAGGGTCAGATGTATTATACCGGAAGAAATAGGAGAGATGGCATCGGCGGATGTATTCGGGCCACTACCGACCTAAAGAGGGGGGGTTTAAATACGTTTTGGTGATAATGGATGTATTTTCGAAATTTTTGAGGCTGTATCCCTTAAGGAGATGTGTAGGGAAAGTAATGGTAAATAATTTAGAGAAGGATTACGTTCGCACCGTGGGTAAACCAAAAAACATGCTCAGTGATAATGGGTCTCAATTCGTATCCAGAGTATGGAAGAAGATGTTGGAGAAGCTAGACATCAAAGCCATATATATAACAAGGTTTCACCCAGCTTCGAACCCGGTAGAGAGAGTGTTGAAAGAGCTGGGACAGCTTTGTAGGGCTTACTGCCACGACCATCACACTGCTTGGGGAATGTACATTAAAGAGTTTGAAGAGATACTGAACGAACTGCCACATTCGACAACTGAGGTATCTCCATATGAGTTGCTAACGGGCAAAAAGCCTAGAAATATGATTGAGAATGTAGTGAAATTCCCAAAGAGATCAGATATGACTTTAAAAGGAGAACGGGAATTGGTGTTAAGCAGGATGAAAGCAAAAGGGGCTTATCGGAAGGCAAGGCATGATAGGAATATTATACCCAAGGAATATGTAGTGGGAGACGTAGTACTGATTAGAGCTCACAGGAAATCGTCCAAAACTGACGCTGAAATAAAGAAATTTTATGAGATTTTTGAAGGTCCTTATGTGGTAAGTAGGGTACCACACCCTAATGCCGTGGAAGTGGGTCACCCTGAGTCGAAAGTAGTCAGAGGAATTTACAATGTAGTGGATGTAAAGCGAAATCGTTTTAGTTACGGGGAAGCCTCGTAAGTTGACGAGCATGAATAGTAGCTGCCAGAGAGATATATCTCCAGCGTAAACAAAAAAAAAAAGTAATGAAAAACACTAAACCGACGTAGCAACTAACTTATTTATGTATTAAATATAGAAAGACATGATAACATGGAAAGAATCTGTAATAAACATAAGTGGAATGAGGAAATCATAATATTTACTTTAAGAGTAGGTCAGTAGGTGAATGACCCAGTGTCGATGAATGAGAGGCGGGGTGTTACGTCACGCGAGGCACCAGTTGGTCTTAATGAGCTTTTCTCTGATCGCCCCAGCTAACGGGTCGGTGACCTAGCGTCTGAGAGTGACGTCATGAGGGTGGGTCTACGACTTTGTTTGCAAACTAAGGCTTACATACTGGCACTGGTGTTTAGCAGGATGAACTGTAATAAAATGTGGTACATAAATCTTAGTATTATTGTTGTTTACAGCTTTGTTATTTGAGTCCCCAGGAACAGTTGTAAAATATTATTGTATTCTTGTGTCTAAAGTAGTCTTTTTTTCTGTTTCATGTACCATTGTAATGTAACTGCTGAATGATGAGACGTAATGTGGACGCCCTCGTAAGTTGACCAAGGAATCTGGGAAACCTATCCAAAGCAATACCAATTAAAAGGGCGGAACTGATAATGGCTTTTGCTTCCGGATCCTAGCGGAAGCAGCGAACCGAAGAACCCTAACTTCGGGACTACAGTGAATACTGGTTTGAAAGAAAGTGTTGTCAGTGGCGTACGAAAAAGAAATAAATAAAATTGTCTTGAGTCATTGGTGTTTAGTCGTGTAGTGGACGGCCTAGTGCTGTAAAATAGGGCAAATAAATTTGCTGTGTCTCTAAGTGTGCTGAAGATATGGTTTATCATCAATGTATATAGTAGTCTGTTTGAATGAAAGAAAGAACGCTCTTGCTAAATTTTTGAAAGACGGCGACAGGGCCGATACGGAAGTCGAACGTCTTGTTTAGTGTTGAGGTGACGTATTCTTCGACAGGTGTCACGAATTATTGAAAAAGTCTCTACATAAAATGTATATCTAATGTTCTGTAAACTGAATTGCATCACAAATTGTGCCGGCCGGTGTGGCCGAGTGGTTCTAGGCGCTCCAGCCTGGAACCGCGCGACCGCTACGGTCGCAGGTTCGAATCCTGCCTCGGGCATGGATGTGTAGGTTTAAGTAGTTCTAAGTTCTAGGGGACTGATGACCTCAGCTGTTAAGTCCCATAGTGCCATTTGAACCATTTTTTATAACAAATTGTCATGTATCTTGGTTATTCATTATGTATTGGTTTTATTTGGGAAATGTTTATACTCTTTCACTATTTCAATTATTCATTTACATATTGTGCTTTGTCTGAAAGTATAGGTGTTCATAACGAGAGCATGGGAATTAATATTCTAATAACATGGTGACATAGAAGAGCAATGATGCAGAACGATTAGTAATTTTGTAATGAAAGTTTAAGAAAAAGATTTTGTTTACGTCCAATTAAAAGAAAAAAGAAAAACTGAGTTAAAGGGAAAAAAATGGCTCTGAGCACTATGGGACTTAACATCTGTGGTCATCAGTCCACTAGAACTTAGAACTACTTAAACTAACTAACCTAAGGGCATCACACACATCCATGTCCGAGGCAGGATTCGAACCTGCGACCGTAGCGGTCACGCGGTTCCAGACTGAAGCGCCTAGAATCGCACGGCCACACCGGCCGGCTTGGACTTAACATCTGAGGTCATCAGTCCCTAGAACTTAGAACTACTTAAACCTAACTAACCTAAGGACGTCACACACATCCATGCCTGAGGCAGGATTCGAACCTGCGACCATAGCGGTCGCGCGGTTCCAGATTGACGCGCCTAGAACCGCTCGGCCACATTGGCCGGCAGTTAAAGGAAAAGTTAAAGGTCTAAATAGAAAGCAAATGACCAAAATGTAAAGGCTACTCCTAGAATTATGCAATACCGCGATATTATTTCCAAAATTGCGATTTTGTCTCACGAAAAAAGCGCAATTTGGAAAGAAACAACGGGGGGAATATGTTAGGTGCCTCTTACGTTAGGAAGACATTTTTACCAGTTTTAATAAATTATTGTCTCTTATTGATGTATTCACAATAGTTAGGAAGTGCTGTAGTCCGTAGCCGGCCATGAGTCGGAGAGCATTTCCCACGCTGGTTGGCTAGGTGACGAAGCGACCATTTGTCGCGCGTAGTGGGGTGGGCTCGGCGCTGGACCTAAGCAACAAGCGTCAGCCTGGGAAATATACATGATGGGAAGTACCGCCATCTTGGCGCCAAAGTCACCGATTTGGTTTATATTTAATAATTAAAGTAATTTATGACAACATGAATACTAGGAGGAGCCTCTGCATGTTTATTATCATAATTTTGCCTCGTTAGAATTCACACCCGTTCATTAACAAATGCATATATTATTAAGTACGAACTTGATCGGAAATCCACGAACTGTGACGAAACTAGTAAGAGATACGGACTGCGCGCCAAGTCGGCAGTCTGCGTTAAGAGCTCTTCCTGTTTTGTTCGATGGTAGCCATGCTCTCGGTTATGAGTAGTTTGTGACATGAGTGTATCATTATTGATCTAATACGAGTAAAAGTGATATTACGGCATTCTGAATGTTAATTTCGAGTAAATAGATACCCCAAAGTTGATCGACAGCAATTTCAGATAATTAGCTTCCACCTACAGAGACATCCAATGCGCTAATGAAGAATCTGCACGGGACGACATTTACGAGAGCTGCACCACGCACAGGTAGGAGGAAATCCGACGACACAACCCACCAAGGCGGATCAAGGGATGTCCGACTTACACTCGCAAATTCCGGGTGGAAATGCTGACCAGTTATACTGTACGTCACATATACCACCCTCTACAGACTCGCGGCTAAGCTGAGTAGTAACAGTATCAGTTTAGAAGCGAGGGAATCTTGCAAGCACTCGGTGAAGAATGGGCTGCCATTCCCCAAGAAACCCTCCAGCACCTTGATTGAACGTATACCTGCGAGAATGGAAGCTGTCATCAAGGCTAAAGGTGGGCCAAAACCATATGGAATTCCAGCATTACTGATAGAGGACGCCACGAACCTGTAAGTCATTTTCAGCCAGGTTTCCGGATACTTTTGATCACATGGTGTATTCTTGAGCACTACTAGAGTGTTTGGGATCCTTACCAGGTCGGACTGAAGGAAGACATCGAAGGAATTCAGAGACAGCCTGGTAGATTTGTTGCCGGTAGGTTCGAACAACACGTAAGTTTTACGGAGTTGCTTGGGGAAGATTCGGGAAATTAGGGCTCATATAGAGGCATATAAACAGTCGTTCTTCCGTCGCTCTATTTGCAAGAGGAACTGGAGAGGAAATGACCAGTAGTGGTGCAAGGTACCATCCGCCACGCACCGTACGGTGACTTGCAGAGTATCTACGTAGATGTAGAATACTAATAAACATTACAATTTATCTCCCAGGGTATACTTTCTCTGTGATCAAGGGCTGGACGAGCTAATAGAGAGCTCATCTATGTTGCAGATTGTTTCCTTTGCCTTGTCCTACATCAAGTCTTTTCTGTGTCAGGTTCGTGCTATTCCTGTTTTTGTAGTATCCGATACTTTAATGTAACAGGCTCTTTCGCATTTCTACGTGCGTAATTATGGAGATATATGCAAGATTTTAACAGATCTGTCCGACTTCCAGTCTGTAGAATTTCGTCGTTGCCTCCTACAGACCTTTAGTTAATGACCCGAAAACCCTGCTGGAAGAGATGAGGGGCGATGCTGGCCATGCTCAAGACAGCAGAAGATTAGGAGGTAAGGACAAATGTACCTGTTAATTAGAAGTCAGTTTATTATTTAATTGGGAGTCAGTTTAGTTTCTACAATTGCTATCACCACGTTAGCCCAATTAAAAGAGAACCGACAGAAGCCGCAACATCCACAAGACGATCTTACAATTTCCCGAAACCGGTCACGATTTTGAACCAATAAAACAATTAGAACTGAAGTGGTTGATTCTCTGACTGTAGTATATCAAGAATAGACCAAAATTGTAATACTGGCACTGTCATTTACTTTCAACCACAAAGTGATTATTGTTTATTATATCCACGGATACACCAGCGGATATCCTCATCGGTGAAGGCTTTTATGTGCAAAAACAATATAGCAGCGAACATCCGTCTCCGCGCATAGCTCTAGCTGTTGGAGTACAGGGAGTGTAGCAGAACTGTCGGAGTCCTCCCCTTGCCGTACTATTTAGCATTTTCACGATATCCGTGCCCAAGCGACTAGAGATGACGCATGCGAAGCGGATCAGCGTGATGGGTGAGACAGTCACAATACGAGCTGACATGCGGATACCTGTTATATAGCTATACATTGATTTTATTCACGCGATACTGCTCTTTTGGGTGTCAACGCTACTTTAATTCATGATCCTTTTATTTATATACGTATTAATGTAATATTTCAAAGACTACTTCAAAATATAAATATACAGTAGTTTGTTATAGACGAGCAGTATTTTAATATAAATTATAATCGTCTTGGGCATCTTCAGGTCTGACTCCATATTGTCAACAAAACATCTAATCACAAGAAGAAATGCTGCTTTTGAACGAATTTCTAACAGGAAGATACCTACAACTCTAAAACTTAGTAGACCGGAATGGCATGTTAGTTTCGAAAGCATTCCCACGTCAACAGTTTTGTTGCATAAAAGCCTGTAGCGTAGTGTAAATCAGCAAGTGTCATATTTATAACGAGTGTCCAGGATCGCTTCTGTCTTATCTATGGTTGCTGTATGTTTGTAGTAGTCTGTGTATATAACAATCGTAGGTGTTATTAATTTGTAGGTATTTGTTGGGTATGGGGTCTTTTGTTTGACGTGTATGTTTCTGTACCTTCTATTTTCAATAATTTTTCCTAAATTATGATATTCTCGTATGTATCGTATTGACGCTGTGACATGTTTCCAGAGTATGTGTATGAACAACAATGTTAAGGTTTTATTTTGAAGTGTGTCATTTTTTTGGCTGTGCACCATAGATGTATGCACAACCAAATAATGTATATATTATCTGTATAACACAAAGAGTAGAAATATCTCTGGAGAGAGTATACGCACGTGCGGAACAGATTTTGCATTACCAACATACATTGCCAGCCTGGTCACATGATCTCGGGATGCCGTAGATTTGTCCGTAGAAGTGTTTACAAACTACGTGGGGCAAGTGCGGGTTATTGTTGGGCTTCAAAATATGTATTGGCCTGGACAAAACTTATCAGAATAACAGTGCATCAGAAAATGTTGTCATGGACTTGTCTAAATCCACACTGAATAATGGATAGACTTTGTATCTTTACAACTGGTACTCCTCCCTCAATCTATTTTTAAATCTACACCAGAAAAATACATATGTTATCGGGACTGTTCGCAGCAATAGGCAAAAGAGGTATATGCCAAAAAAATACTCAGAAATAAATGTTAAAGAAACGAGAATGTTTATGGAGGAGTTGTAGTAAGTTGTTGGTTCTTAGATGAAATGACAAGCGTGACGTGTATATGATGTCAATGTAACACGAAAATGTAGAGATGTTTGAACACATAGACGCAATGTTGAGAAAAACAGAGAAACCCGTATGAATCCTTGAATACAGTAAGGGAATTGTTAGAATTGACCGTCAAGATGAGACGTTGGCCTGTTTCCCAATTATGAGAAAATTTTTCAAAGGATACCGAAACCTTTTATACACTGCTGGCCACCGTAAATGCAACACCTAGAAAGACAAGAGGTAGCACAACAAAATTTATTTTGTAGATAACATGTTGACCAAGTATCAAATGATTACGTTTACAGACGTCTGTGACATGTGGTTCCTGCCAGAATCAGTAGCCAGAGTAGCTGCCATTGTTGGGGATCACCGCTGCCACACGTCTCAGCATTGAGTCAAAGAGACGTTGGATGTGTTCCTGGGGTACAGCAGCCAAAGCAGCTTCCACACGTTGCCAAAGATCATCTGGTGTGGCAGCTGGGGATGTAATCTGGGTCACTCGTTGAGCAACCATGGACCACATGTTTTCTATCGGCGAAAGATCCGGAGAGCGAGCCGGCCAGGGAAGCAATTCAATCTGGTTATTGACGAAGAACCTTTGGACAATGCGTGCCACCTGTGGTCGCGCATTATCCTGTTGAAATATGGCTGTGGCCGAGCCCTGAAGGTAAGGAAGGACAACTGGCTCCAGCACCTCGGATATGTAGCGCCGGCTATTTAAAGTACCGGCAATGCGTACTAGAGGCGTGCGAGAGTAATATCCAATACCGCCCCATACCATAATACCCGGTGCAAGACCAGTGTGGCGGTGCATAATGCAGCTGTCCAGCATCCTCTCTCCACGGTGTCTCCACACTCGAATCCGACCGTCGTGGTGCTGCAGACAGAAGCGTGCCTCGTCAGAAAAGACAACGTCATTCCATTCTGCCGTCCACATCCGTCTGTCATCACACCATTGGCGACGGAGACGCCTGTGGTTCTGCGTCAATGGTAGACGAAGCAATGGACGTCTTGCGGACAGACCACTCTGTTGTAAACGGCGTCGAATGGTACGCGCAGACACTGGATGATGCGTTACAGACGCAATGTGCTGTGCTATGGTTCGGGATGTCACTGAGCGATCCGTCACTGCCATGCGCACAATTTGCCTATCAGCACGTGCAGTGGTGCACCGAGGTGAATGCGATCGACCACGTCGGTCCGTCGTACCCTCCTGCATCCAACGGTCACATATCCGCATTACAGTTGTTTGGTTTCGTCCAACACGACTAGCGATTTCTCTGTATGATAATCCACAATCTCGGTAAGCCACTATCCTTCCTCTGTCGAACTCGGATACTTGATCAAACGATATTCGCTGTTGTCTACGAGGCATAACTGACCGTCTTGTGAAACAACCACAAGGTAAACACACGTGCCGAACGTACACTCGTCGAAATCGCCAAGCCCTAAATGGCGCTATGAGGTGGCGCCACAGGCGCGCGTGATGTGCGTCTGCGCTGAAATTCTAATCAGTTGCATATCTCATCGCTGCAAACCAATGGTGTAAATTTCACTTGATTCGGATGCTTCCTTCAGGGTGTTGCATTTACGGGGGCCAGCAGTATATATATATATATATATATATATATATATATATATATATGTCGGATAGGGCTCTGTTCGGTAGTGGATTATACATAAATTAATACACAGTGAAAGAAAGGAAACATTTGTTGATTACAGAACAAATATAGCGGAAGTAATTTAAAAAAATGTCCAGTGACCGGACGACGTAAATAGTGGAAAACCTTGAATAGGTGAAATACCTCTTTGACTCCAATCGCAATGTTGGACCCATTTCCCAAAGCAGATCAATCCAATGCCCAAACAAAAGTTTACATAAAGCACAAAACACGAAGCGAAACGACGTCGGAATGTTTATAAAGAGTGTCCAGACTCGTTGCTGTGTGATATTAATTTTTATTTCTTTCACTTTCAGTACAGATCTGTTTCGGCTAAACTGCCATTATCGAGTGTCCTGCGGTACAGTGTGGGTGACATTATTTTTATTATCATACATATTTATGTTACAGTAGAATACTACGTATGGATTTTTACTTATATATTGTCTAGATGGATTGACATGCATATAATATCGTTGGCAACTCTGTTTTGACTGTCTTGATTATTTGTTGAATTAAGGTAGTAATTAATTTGTTATGATAGAAATCTCACAGTTTGCAGCTACGATGTCATATGTTTACAAAGTATAAGCATTTATACCACAGAGTAGTAATATCTCTGGAGTGAGCATTGTGTTCTGCGCTCGGACTATCACGTGATCTCGGGATACCGTCGTTTATTTATTCTTTCTGCAGAGTTCGAAATTTATATTACACTATTTGTTACGTTTTCTCCATTTTTTATCCGTAATAGCAATGAGAATTACTGTTGTTGCTACAGGTGCAAAGAGAACTACACAGAAGGAAAAAAAGTTCGCGTTGTTGGACTATTTTGACGCACGATGCTGTTCTGCTTGAATTTTGAATATATGTTTTAAATCTATTGCTGCTTGTGCAAAATGTGTGTCATTTCTTGTTATTGATACATATAAAAGGCTATTTAAACCCACAGCTCGAAAAATGGCCATTTTTTTAACAGTAGTGCACTTCAGAAAAGGCGTGGAAGTTTTGATATTTTTCGTCAGTTTACATCTGCGTAATTTGTGGTCAGTTTGCTTGCTTTAAACTAAAATATCCTTCCCCAGTGGTACTATCCAACAAGAAGGAAAAGTTTCATGTTTTAATCAAAATTAAAATGCTCGTGGAATATTCCACTCTTGGTCAGAATGGGAAGAAAAACCGATTTTTTTTTTTGTGTGTGTGTTTGTGTGTGTGTGTGAGAGAGAGAGAGAGAACACCATCTATTTAGAGTACAGAATACTGTAAGTAGGTGGTTAAATATATGCTAATAGTAATGTGAAATGGAGATATGTGAAGTACACGAAAGCTGAGAAATATGACATCGTGCATCGATTGTAATTGCAGCATTTGTCTTAAATAAACTGAGAGGCACCCACATGCCTTGCTCATACTGTGGCATCAAGCAGTCAGGCCTGCAAGATGTGTGGTCTGCCAAGCGAGTGGATTCATTCTTATTTATCGAGTAACATGAACTCTAGTACTCACACTTAAGTTACAAGTTATCCTCCTATATGATTAATACGCAACGGAAACATGCATCTGACTATCAGTAATTTACAGAACTCTGACTGTACACTACGCACTGGCAATACCACATTTTCTTTTTGTCTTTTATTTAACGGCTTTTATCAACACGTGGCCACCGCACTGAATATGAATGGCGCACACATTATAAATTCGGGACATTATTACAACATACAATTCGAAGGAAAAGTCCACCAATCTTTTTCTTTTCACTATCTTATTATTCCGATAAATTCTCTAACCTAAACACACAAATTCTACAACCTACAACAATAACACATGAGAAATTCCGCCCAGTAGGCATGGCTTTACAATGGTGAATCTCTATATTATGGTCTCGTAATTATTTTTAACGCTACAGTGCACTTTCTGGACAGGATGGTGGATCTTTTATTATACCTCACACTTCGACTCTCACAATCATCACCACTAAACTTTCCTCCAGACCGAGTGGTACTGAGGGAACAAGCATAACACACTAATCTTTTGAAACTACCTCGCTACTCTCCCATGCAAACCACACATACCCAAATTACACATACACCACACTACAACATGAAATACTAAACAGAGAATAGTCACAACATTATCACTTTCAGCTTTCCCACTTCAATCAATATTTATCCCAGTTTCACACGACACTGCCCCACTTCGTAATTCTACTTTCCCACTATGAACTCTGGAGATATATGCACGTCTTCCTGTGCAATGCAAGCCAAGTTGCGTTGCTGGATAGACGGCCGACTCACCTTGTTTCTCTCTCAGAGTTTGACTCTAGAGTCACACGGAATCATATCACGCAAAGTAATATTAAGAACGTATTCATCACACACGCGAGTCCTCAACTGATACCATGGACGAGTACTTCTCTTTATCTTTTGTCTCATACACAGTTTGAGACTCACACAGCACTCACCACGTGGAAGTACTCGTCTCTAATTTCAAGTCCTGCACACGCCATTTCTTAAATATTTCAACTTATGGTACACACGCTATTTCTTAAATATTTCAACTTATTGTACACACGCTAGTAATTCAGCTTAACTTAAGCACACGGAAGTATTTCAACTTAATGCTACACGTGGTTTCATTGTGACCGTTGGTCACTTCCGAAGATTCCTACAATCCCAGTAATATTACCTGCCTGACATTTAATTCTCCCCACAAAAGTTCCTGAAATAGAGAAATTAATATTTCAAACTACTCTTAAATATTCCACATGCATACCATGTCTCCACTCTTTCGTCATTACGGAGCACAACTAAAACAGGTCTTAACAGCACAAGATCCAGCGGCAGAGTGCTGAAACATGGCCGTTCTCGAGGTCCTCTCCCATCTCTGTCGTGGTGGGGGAAGCACCTTGCTATCATATTGGTCAGCCACATTTCAGGCGCTCAAAGCTCTGGTAAATTTCATCTCTTTGGTCCCACCAAAGGTGGCCAAAGGATCGTCTCGAAGATGATCATATATTCACATTCACTATCTGCGGTTAGCAGACGACCATACATTCATTCATTTCACAGATCTCACCAAACTGGATGTAGGGATTTACTTTGTGGGAGTGCCCATGTGATCAATTCAATGAATAAATTGTCATTCTTTCCCACACTGGTATCCGGCTTCGCTGTATTAATTGCAATTGAGTTATTTTACAAAAAAAAGTGTTGTTCTGACAAAAATAATGAAGTATGTTGTACCTATTTTCAATGTCGGGCGGTACTGTACCCTTTCACCACCGGCTACCCATGCAGAAAAAAATGGCACGGTACTATCCTTGCAATGCGAGGGTAGTTCCGAACATTTTTTTAAGAAAGCTGTATTAGAACAAACTTAGCAAGTCATCAAAATAACCAGAAGGAGACCTTAGCCCCTGGTGACCTCAAATTGACGACCAAATGTTGTTACTTTACCAAATTATTGACACAGTTGTTGCATTATTGTACTCTCTACAATCCGGAGTAAAGTACACATACATATTTACAACAATCCAAATGACAAGTAAAACATCACATCATACAAATAAAAAATAATGGTGAGATAAAAATTGGCTTAGTTACCGCGATCTCCGTTATTTTTAGGAGTAATCCAAACTTCAATAATTCTAAAACAAATAAAAAAATACTAATTGTACTAGTGAAATTCTAAATAGCTCACCGTCCAAACGCAGAACAAGTAATCTGACATTCATAAATTGCGTTGTAATAATCTTTACATGGCAATGTCTAAATACAAAACAAAATCAACAAAAGAAAAAAAAAATTGCATACACTAGTTACACGTAGAAGTCAGGCTCCATATCAATACACGCAATAAATAGTTAGCAATAAGTGCTTGAATCCACCAGTAGCTCTCGTATCTTACTCCACTGCTCATTTCTCTGTTGTCACACAATTAGACAACAAGAACTTGCATTTCGACTAGCCTTCGTTACACTTTAATGTGAAATATCACCACTGTGATAATGAAATTACGTGGCTTCAGTCAACACACCAACAAGATCATTACTGACCACGACATCAAAATGCATCAATTAATTCCGATATTTGTTGTGCAATGCAAACTCTTGTCCCCTTTGACAACCTTACTGACCAATGCAACAAGAGCCGCTACGTTAGTGCTACGCCACTGGCTAATAATTAAAGCATCATTGTACCAAATATTCTAATAAACATGCTACGTGAACTTGATAACTCAGAACAAACAAAAAAACAAACACTAACTATTCTAAACACAAATGCTAATGAAATACAATTACACTTGTTGTCCCTTCAGGAATGAAACATATAAAAAAAACATTTACACAATTACAAATACATTATTCCCTATCTTGCGAGTCACACGGAAACATTTCATTCTGTGATTTTCTTGGGGTCAAAAGGTTGCTGATAGTTTTCCTAGAAACACTGTCTCGGTGCCAAAGCTCTCCCATGGTTTCCCGGACGAAAGTTTTTAAGTCAGTCAAATCGGCATTTTGAACACGCACTGAACAGTAAACTGTATCTCACATTAAACACAAATGTCATAGTCACTCTCAGCGTACCATCCACACGAATCTGGTCGTCCAGAAATGGCCCTACAACTACTATTACCCACGGTTCTGTCTTTTCAGTTCATGGTGTAATTAAAAGTCGTAAGTTCCAACAAACAGCACTTATTCCCGCACCAATTCAAGAAATGTCTCCTACTACAATTGCAAATGTCAATGTCCCACTCTAGTTTCTTGCGTTCATACAATAATTAGTCACCAAACGACAACTGTCCTCTTCAAGAATGCCAAGTGTCCCACATGCAATTCACAAAGCACACTTAACAAGTCACTGCCAAAAGTTTATGGATCCCACCGTTCAGTGGTCATGACAAAACAAAACGATCGTCCTGTCTGCTAAAGACAAAATCTTTTTCACCACTCACAACGTGGGAACACCAGTCCTTCACTTTCCACCTTATGGAGACGTAACGAGCAGTCATCTTGTTTCACAGCTCCACAGTCCAGTACTAGTTAATAGTTGCTGGTAACAAATGCCTGCCGGGCTCTGCCGCGCGTCGTCCATTCTGCCGTGGCGCCGCTGCGCGCGCCGTTGAGCAGAAGAAACCACCCGCTCGCTGTTGCCTCCGCGGGATACTTTCCCCAGTCGTAAGGGTGGCAGAACTTATGAATGGCCAGTGGTACGTGCGTGTCGCCCCAGGCCGTTGACCTGCTGTAGCGGGCGCGTGGAGTTTACCCCGACCGGCAGTGGAGTGGGGAGTGCCGCGGCTCTGTCGCCCGTCGCCATGGCGACGACAGCTCGGCCCGCTAGCAGTATGGGCGTTACGACACCCAATCAGTCAGACCCTTCCGTGCATCTCGCAACATTACAGACAAAAGGATATTCTTACAGTATTTAAATACTCATTGATTACATGTATGATCTATTAGGTACATTGGTAATAAAAGAATCTTTGTTCTAAAAACATAAAATTATACACCCTAGTTTTCTACACATACAACATCAACATTTATCCCTTTTCTATATACAGCCCACACTTGTGCTATTGATTGTACCTGTCGTCCCTCATACAAAACATGAAAGTGTAAAAAAAACAAAAGGAATAATAAACAATCTATACAACTCATAATTACAATATAAAATAGTAGACTACTCTAACATCCTATCACAGTGAAAATATTAGAAACTGTTTATTCTACAACTACAATATACAGTGAACCTTTGTGCTTGTGACAGACTGAAATTAATACCACTTGAAAGTGTTCTAACAAAAAAATAAGAAATAATCTACACAGCTCACAACTTCCTACCACATGTTATTAACTAGTAAACTACTTTAACATACTAAGACAATAAACATTTTAGAAACTGATGACTCTAAATCTACAACATACAATGCACCTTTGTGCTTGTGACAGACTGAAATTCGTATCTCTTTATATATTTTACCTTTGTTATATACAACAACATTTCTAGGACATGTATGAACCATCCACATGTCAGATCCTGACCTGCCATTGAGGTTCATCCCAATCAAACAATAACACAATAATGTTTTAGTTATGGATCGGTAGCATCCCCTTTACAGGAGTGTGCGCATTGATCACACTACTCTACGACTCTCACTCACCAGACATCACATTTTCCTTCTCATTCAATCCATTAATACACTAACAGAATAGGTCTAGAAGTCAGCTAACCTTAACACCACCACACTCACAACAACATACCATACCTTTGCTCCCTTATACTCATAACACCACCACTCTCACGACAACATACTATACCTTTGCTCCCTTATACTCAACCACATAACACATGAAGCTGTTTCGGAGATAGCATTCCAGTCTCCGAATTCGTCCTTTCACTCTGGCACCTCTCTCCATCGGCTTACCTCTGCATCCACTTTACTGATTATTCATCCTGCTAAATATCACTTTAGAATTGCGGCATTTCATCTAAGAACAAAAAATACACAAATTATTCATCCTGCAAAATAACTGTACACATTCTTGGTACCGTTTTGATTAGTTATACTGGTACCAGGCTTCAACAACAACAACAACAAAAATTATTTATTTTTTTTACATAGCAACTGTTATGGTAAGAATTAGATTTACACTTATATTACATCTTACGTCAGTGTTCCACAAAGTTCACCATCTGGATCTCATACTCCCTTTATGTCCTTTCACGTTGTGCAGTTGTCCTCATCTCTTCATTCGTATTTCGGCTCTCCGTCCGTCCATTACTTCATCATTTCCTGGTCTTCCTTTGCCATTCTCATCTATCTCGATTGCAGCATACACCGGCCTCTCTGTAACATACATCTAAGACATCTCCACATTATTCAATGCTGCTCACCTTTATTTACCACTATTTCATCACTTTGAATCTCTCTTTATTAATCACACTGCTCCACGTCGCTTCTCTCCTTATATATCACCTTTATCCACTACTATTTATCACATCGCTTCTCTGTCTACCATCTTTATCCACTCATTAATCATCACGTCGTTTCTGCTTGATCCTTATTCATATGACAAAAAATACGTACATACACCACTCTGTCGACTCCTGTTCATGACTCATTCGACCAGTCTATTCCGTCATACTTCCTGACATCCCACCTGAAAATCTTATGTTCGATTTGACCCCGCACAACGTTACACACAGGAAATAAATACACTGACTATCTACCATAAATTGCCTACTTTCGATCTATCCTTAACTTTTGCATAATTTGATGTTAGAAATGTGATGAAGCCCACGAGATTGTTTTCCCTTGATCGTCTCAGTTGTTACAATGATTGTCCTGTCGTGAATGCAATGACTGCCTATCCTCTCTTCGCCCATCATTTTGATTTTCCCTTCTTCTTCCATCTCTGTCCCATCTTCTATTTTCCCGGTTTGACGTTCGATATTCCCATGAATTCTGCCCCCTATTTCCTCGTCATCTTCCATTCCCGTCATTCCTCTGATTCCACGCTCTCCTGCCATTCTGATAGTTTCTGCCGTTCCTATCCTCGACTCTGTCTGACCTATAAGTCGTGTCTCTGTTCACGATGTTCCTCTCATTACCCAGTTCCTGTACTAAGTGCTGAAATGACGCAGAATCGTCTAAGCCTCTGCCTGCTATCGCTATATCTTTGCGCAATCTCACTGGCAACTTCGTAATACAGATCCTAATGAGCTCCCCAGGTTCGTATGGCACATCCAAATATCTATTTCGTCTCAGCATTTCCTGATAGCACGGCACTGGATCTCTTATACTACCTTCGTTACAATTTGGCATCATCAATATGCTTTGCTTAACCTGGTCCTGCTTACTTTTCGACCAGAATTCATTTAAAAACTTGTCACAAAATATCTTGTAGCTACTACAGTCTTTAATAACTTCCTGCATTTTCGCTCTAGCCTCGTCCCTCAAATGGTTGCACACAAACTTCATTTTGAGGAGCGGTCCCCACGATGCAGGTAATGAATCTTGAAATTGAGACAGCCACAGACATGGATGTTGGTAGTTATCAGGATCCGGAAAACAAGTGAACTTTTGTACCGACACGAAGTGCCTCCTACATTCTTCTTCCGCACTTATGTTTTCCGACCTTGGGCTATATCCAGTTGGATTTGCCAGCTGTTTTATCCGACACAACCGTTCTTCTAACTCTCTGAGTTCGTCTTCCTCTTTCTGCCTATTTTCTTTTTTTGAATTTGTCTCACTCTCCCTCTGCAATCTACCTGGTGGTGTGTCACCTCCGCTACTGCATGCTAATTGCAAGTGTGCTAGCTCTTCCCTATGTTTCCTATTTATTTCTAATTGCGCCTCTTTAAACTGTAATAGTGATTGTATCTCTTCCTGCTCAGCATAAACCTCTCACTGCGTACTGTCAGAGCCTGTCTCGCCTCTTACACTGACCTTTTCTACCTCTGCACTAATTGTATTCATTCTGACCACTACCTTCGCAACTTCAACCCTGTATTTCTTTAGCGCCACTTCCTGCTGGGTGACTTGAGCTTCCACGCTGTCTAATGCCCCTTGTTTATCTGCAAGTAAGTCCTCCACTACCTCTTTGATTCGCTCATCTGGCAACACGTACCTACGTTCTGTGATATCCCTCTCTATTGCAATTATTCTTACCTCCAAATTATTGGTTTTTTCTTTCACGGCGTCACATACTTGCTTCAACACACCCAGATTCTTCTCCCCCTCATCTAACCGATTATTAACTGCGGACAGACGCTCATCAATAACTGAGAGTAGCTTCCTCATTGCCTCTTTATTTCCCTTATCCATTGCTTCCAATCTTTCCTTATTTGCTTCAAATCTTTCCTTAGTTGCTTCAAATCTTTCCTTATTCTCCCTATCTCTCTCCTTATTATCTCTATTCATCGCTTCTAATCTTTCCTTATTATCTTTATTCATCGCTTCTAATCTTTCTTTATTATCTTTATTCATCTCTTCCAATCTTTCCTTACTATCTTTATCCATCGCTTCCAATCTTTCCTTATTATCTCTATCCATCCTCTGTAAAAACTGCAGTAGCACACTGTCATTTGCTACTTTCAGTGCACTCACCTCGTTCGCCTGAGAAACCGTAGCTTCGCTGAGGGTAGCTGCTCTTTCACTGCATACCTGACCTAGTCCCGGCTCGCCCGCGTCGTCGGGAAAAGCCCCCGATTGTGAACAAAGCCCGCCGCATAAAGGATCACCCAGCAGCGGTCCACTGAACAATTCAGCCCCTTCGGAGTGTTTGCCGTCCCCGCTCATTAACCCATCGTCAACAGCTACTTCCTGCTGTACTGCTACATTCACCCCAGAATCGCTATTCTCCATGGTGGCTACACTTTTCGACTGCGACCTAGTTACTACCGACATTACGCAAAAAAAATTATGCAACGATCTTCCAGCCTCGGACGATATAGCAATTAATTACATAAAAAAATAAAAGATCCTCACCAATCCAGAAAGAATTTGCAACCAAACAAAAATTTTACTTCTTAGCACTATCACAATATATTCCATCAAAATAAAAAAAATCTTAACAGTAAAACCCTAACAGCAAAATATCCTGGCAAAATATCCTGGAAGCAAAAAATCCTGGCAAAAAAAAAAAAAAAAAAACGGAATCCTTGCAGGCTCGAAATTATGAGAGGCACCCACATGCCTTGCTCATACTGTGGCATCAAGCAGTCAGGCCTGCAAGATGAGTGGTCTGCCAAGCGAGTGGATTCATTCTTATTTATCGAGTAACATGAACTCTAGTACTCACACTTAAGTTACAAGTTATCCTCCTATATGATTAATACGCAACGGAAACATGCATCTGACTATCAGTAATTTACAGAACTCTGACTGTACACTACGCACTGGCAATACCACATTTTCTTTTTGTCTTTTATTTAACGGCTTTTATCAACACGTGGCCACCGCACTGAATATGAATGGCGCACACATTATAAATTCGGGACATTATTACAACATACAATTCGAAGGAAAAGTCCACCAATCTTTTTCTTTTCACTATCTTATTTATTCCGATAAATTCTCTAACCTAAACACACAAATTCTACAACCTACAACAATAACACATGAGAAATTCCGCCCAGTGGGCATGGCTTTACAATGGTGAATCTCTATATTATGGTCTCGTAATTTCATCTCTTTGGTCCCACCAAAGGTGGCCAAAGGATCGTCTCAAAGATGATCATATATTCACATTCACTATCTGCGGTTAGCAGACGACCATACATTCATTCATTTCACAGATCTCACCAAACTGGATGTAGGGATTTACTTTGTGGGAGTGCCCATGTGATCAATTAAATGAATAAATTGTCATTATTTCCCACACTGGTATCCGGCTTCGCTGTATTAATTGAAATTGAGTTATTTTACAAAAAAAATGTGTTGTTCTGACAAAAATAATGAAGTATGTTGTACCTATTTTCAATGTCGGGCGGTACTGTACCCTTTCAACACTATCTGCGCAAGTCTGGTGCAGAAAGAAATAATTACTTTGTTTATTTTTATCACAACACTGGCATCCTCATACCTAGGTTGTATGTTTTGCTTTGGAAGTAAGTCAATAAGAAATCAACATACCGAAAGTGAATCATAATAATGGGAAAAAAAAATCAAACAGAAAGATCACATACAGTGTAACCCAACCACAAAACCAGTTGCTTTGTTGAGTTTCACTCTCAATTTATTGTCCCCACCATTTGATAAAAAGCATAAAATATTGTTACGTGAGATGTCATCAAACTTCTCCATGTTCGTCGTCCAATCCCCTTGATGCTGTTAACTGGTTCGACGCTCAAGAGCTAAAATAAATGTTGCAGGAGCAATGTTATTGCCAGCTCATACAATATACAGCATGTTAAGAGAGGGGAGGGGGCGGTGAGAGGAGAGTGCGACGTGTTATATATATTTTTAATATGTGGGATACATCTGGCTTTGTAGTGATTTTAACCAGCGATCGCATTTTTTTATTGACTTCTTACTTAGTATGTAATGTAGAGATTGCAAACGCGCTAAATAAATACGTCAAAGTGTTACCAGTAAGCAAACTGTGCGCTAGACTACAAGAAAGAGTAAAATAAATACACCAAAATTGGAACAGATGGGCGAAACAAATGATATACTCGCTAATAAGCGAATAATTCGGTGGTTTTTGGGCACTTACATAGGCAATGGCTTGCTACCAAGTCGTTTTGTAAGACCATCACAGCAAAACTTTAGTATATCAGACTCGGCAATACGATTAAGTGCTGTGTAACAGCGAAAAAGTACGGCGGTTGACCCATAAACTAAAAAATGGATGTGTCTGGGCTATGATACTCATTGCAAAGAAGCTCTGCAAAATTTTAATTGCATTTCTCTTCAAAACGTCTATGTCAAGTCAACAGCACCTACGAAGAGAATCATTCTATATTAGTGATGTAATGGCATTCTAGCTGTAGATGGATTAAATTGTTTACATGCTAAACGTCCTATATATTTAGTTAAGGATTCATCTATGCTGACATTTTCATGCTGTGTATATATATGTTTTAATTTCTTATTCCAAAAGCTGATGATAGGTCTTATCTTTCGACGCCGGTCAGAAGTGTCAGCAGATTCATTATTGCAAAAATGTAACAATCTCAAAATTTGTTGATATCTTTCAAAAGACATCACGTTCCCGAATATTGCTCTTTCTACTACCGGTCTTTCAGACCAATACATTTGAATGTTTAGTTTTCCGACATGAGCCATCAAAATGCACACTGCAAAGCAGGCATTCATTTCGTCGAAAGTAACAGGGTACCAAGAATCGTCTATTTTGTTTTCTTCCTTCGTTGTCTACTATCTGGCATCCGAAAAGATTTGTTTCCGTAACAAGTATTTCCCACAATTTGTCATCAAACATAATATAAAATAGTTCTAATAACCCTGAGTGTTCACTTAAATCACTTGAAACAGGTGCTTTTATGCCACAAGTCTAAGGATTCTATCAAATGCATGGTGTGTGTTTCGCTTCCTGCCAAATCCATGATACATATAATTTAGGTATTGCATTTTCCTCTTCACTATCGTCATCTATAATTAGATGTTTTGCATGCTTTCTCTTTTGTACAATCGCGTCGCTGACACTGGATGCTTCATCGCTACTTCCATGTAAACACCCGTCTCTTGACATTACGTAAGGTTTTATTAAATTTTTCTTCAAAACGAACAACGAGCACGCTTGCTATGCAACGTAGATTTAACGCACTGTGACCAATTATCGCTGCGTAATGGTAAGAACTAAACCACCATTGTAACTAACCACTCTTTGTCTCATGGGTTAGACTCGTGATGTTTACGTTGGGACCGACTTTCGTTCCCGCTCGTGTGACTTATGATGTTTATGTTTGGCCTGCATTTGTTTCCACGAGTGTGACTCGAGATATTCATGTTTGGTCCAGAATTGTTATCACGAGTCTGATACGTCAAAATACGGCAGGGGGTTAATGCATACCTGTCGTAAAATGTGTGGGCGTCAGCCATAAGTGCGGCATATACAGGGTGTTCCAGCTATCTTGTCCACCCAAAATATCTCTGGAACAATAACAGCTATTGGAAAACGACTTTCACCGGTATCAATGTAGGGCTGGGGCCCTTGAAAGTACATATTTGGAAACATTCTTAAACGAAAGCATATGTGTTTTTTAACACAAACTTATGTTTTTTTAAATGGACCTCCTATATTTTTTCTTCGGCAATCCGTAACATGACAAAGCACATACACAATGGCGTTGATTGCATCGTAATATTCCCATTACATCCCGAGATATTAAGACGCGAAGTTGACGCTTGAAACACCCTACATGCGCAGCTAGCGCACGTCCTCAGGCGTGAACCCCATGCTGCCCGTAATCGCGATGTGATTGACATGTGTAATCACACTTCCATAATTATCAAGAGGTCCGAAACGAATAATACGGTCTGCTGCCATCCTGCATTAACGTCGTACATTCCAGCAGGTATTTATCCCATAGGCTAGGGGTGATGCGGTTCTGTGACATATCTGTGTACCGCAACGTTAGTCACAAAGTTAACTTCCCTTGTCGTTAATCCGTTACTAAAAAGGTAATGCCGTTCAACGTTAAAACTTTACTTTACTGTAGATTTAGCGCAAGTGACAGTTAGTCATTCATTCGTAATAGTAAAATTCATGTTGATGGTTTTAGTGAAACGAGCAAGTGGACTAAAAGTTTTACCGTTGTTTAGGTAAAAATATTTTGATTTGGGAAGTTCAGGTAGGACATAGAAGATGAATGTAAACATGTTTAACCAATTAGTTTTATTATCACATAATTATCAATGTTATGTTTATCTAATGCGTTAAATGACAAATTGTTGCAAACAAATGTTTCTTAACATCACTGGGTAAAATGGCCCTTTGTAGAAACTTCCACTGTGATACCAGCATTACATACTAAACATAGCGTTCACATCTCATGCTCAAAGTGATGCCCATTGGCTTGCATACATAGGGTCACTCTGCGGATGAAGGATGCCCTACTTCGTGCTACTGTTTCCTCTTTGATGGCTGTACAAGCATCAATAATGCGTTGCTTCATGTCCTCTGGTGTTGTTGGTTCATGTTGGTAAACAGCATCGCACTGCTCCCCAAAGAAAATAATCCAGCGGTGTAAGGTCCGGAGATCGGGCAGGCCACCTAACTGGGCCACCTCGTCCAATGCACCTACCAGGGAACTTACGGTTCAGAAGTCGTCGTGCTCGTAAGGTGTTATGTGCAGGGCATCCGTCATGCTGATACCACATGACCATTCTCCGGTTCAGAGGTACGGTGTCCAAGAGAACAGGAAGATTGTGTCGTATAAATCTGGAGTATTGTCTGCCATTTTGGATGCCATTTATAAAGAAAGGTCCGATAATGGTATCTCCAATAATCCCACACCAAACATTAACTTTCCACGGACGTTGATGCTCTACCTGACGGAGCCATTTTGGATTGGCTGCGGACCAATAACGCATATTCCTCATATTGACAATTCCTTTGTTGGAGAATGATGCCTCGTCGGTAAAGAGAACATCTGCAAAAAAAATTAGATTAGTCAGAATTTTTTGCTAAGCCCACCAACAAAATGTTACCCTATTGCGGAAGTCATTTCCATGAAGATCTTGGTGTAAATGAACATGGTAAGGATGAAATTTGTGACGTTTAAGAATACGCTGTGCACTTGATTTCGACACACCAACTTCACGTTCAATTTGACGTGTGCTGATTTGAGGATTCACAGCTATGGTAGCGAGCACAGCAACTTCAGCACCTTCATCTGTGCGTGTTCTAGGACGATGTCGAGGTCTTGGATTTAAGCTTCCCGTTTCACGTAGACGAGATGTGAGACGACCAAACGTCCAGCGCGAAGGCGATGGCTTGTCAGAGAATCGTCTTCTGTACAGTCGTTCTGCCTGAACAGCATTTCGTCCACCTACAACAGGGTACAGTACAGGTATGTAGAGTAGAGTAGAAAACAGACATATTAGTTTAATAATCATAATGTTCGCTAACAGTACTATCAACAAACAAGGAATCTCATAACGTATTTCCCGTCAACGTACATTCTCCATAGATCAGCAACATTTCTACCATATCTTCATGTGTGTACATTATACTGTACAGTATAAGTTCCAGAACACAACGTTTATTCACAATGTGTACTACCTCCGTGCCGTCACTAGATTACTCTGATGCACGACTACACTGGCAAGCGGTGTACTGCACGCCAAAGCAACAACAAATGGGATGCTCGGAGGGTGGTTGAGTACAGGAGTTTGCATGGGTCGCAAATCATAAACAAGGCGAAGTGGTAACTGTGGCAGTAGTGGGAACTACGTTGGACACTTGACTAGGTAGAGCCAGGCCCTGCGCGACAGGCACAATGGGTCATATAACGCATTAGATAAACCTTATTGTGGGTGTGCAGGATAAATAAGACAACCTGACGGGTGTACACCGATCGGTACTGGTTCATATTGTGTACGTAGATACGTGAAACGTGCAAGAGGGAAACCATTATGCGCTTATGAGAGTTGATGGCAGCAGACCGAATTATTCGTTTCGGACCTCTTGATAAGTATGGAGGTGTGATTACACATGTCAATCACATCGCGATTACGGGCAGCATGGGGTTCCCGCCTGAGCCTCAGGACGTGCGCTAGCAGCGCATGTCGGGTGTTTCAAGCGTCAACTTTGCGTCTCAATATCTTGGGATGTAATGGGAATATTGCGATGCAATCAACGCCATTGTGTATGTGCTTTGTCATGCTATGGATTGCCGAAGAAAAAATATAGGAGGTCCATTTAAAAAAAACATAAGTTTGAGTTAAAAAACACTTATGCTTTCGTTTTAGAATGTTTCCAAATATGTACTTTCATGGGCCCCAGCCCTACATTGATACCGGCGAAAGTCGTTTTCCAATAGCTGTTATTGTTCCAGAGACATTTTGGGTGGACAAGATAGCTGGGACACCCTGTATATGAACGGCCCCAAAGACAACACTCCAAGTAGACACGAGACCGCGAAATGCCTATGATAATAATGTTCACCATTCTGCAAATTCAAGCACCCTGCCAGAGACGGTGTTGCCCAACGTGTCTTTCGTTTGGCTTACTAAACCAATCAGGAGAGCGATACAAAAATTGTTTATGGGGCGGTAGTAAGGATCGAACCCAAGCCAACGGCTGAGCAGTCTCATGCGCTGTCATCTACGCTATGACAACAACTGACACTAATTGTATTTGGCAGGCTTCTTGAATTTACGGGCGAGCCGACCCGATTGGCTCACTTCAATGCTAATTAAATCGGAAACGGCACAACGCATTGAATTATCAGCTATTTTTCAGCACAGCCTCCCCTACAACACCCTTACAAGCTTTTCAGGCTATTACAGTAATTAGTAAAATAAGTAAGAGCTCACTATTGAAAAACACTCCACGGTCTTGAGGGTACTCGTGTGATCCCCAGACCACCTGACCCCTGTACGATTAAGCAATTCTGGGACGAGCACATACAGCCGTTAGGCCGCCTGTACCTTCAGTAAGACAATACATCACTCCATCCTTCCCGAGTTCAGACTGTTTTGAAATGCTCTATACAAATTGCTTCGTTTGTTACTTCCTTGTCTGACAGATAATGATGATGGCTTAAGCTAGAACACGTAAATTTGTATCGTTTATGAAATGAAAAAACTATAAAGACGGTAATTTATGTTAATTAGTCCAATTATGATTATGGCCTCAGATAATGATTTCACATCAGTTATTGACTAAATGAAAAAAAACATAAATAACTAATAAAATCTGAGTTTAAAAAATTTGCCTAGCATTAAAATTTTAATCTTTCACATTGTTATTTGTAAATAAAAGTTGATTTCTCAAGATGGGGGCTCAGTACCAAACGACATTTTCGTTCCACGCTGTACAGGCCCTTGCTTCGTACAATTGTAGATTAATTGTCTCTTCTTGTCTTTCAGTTACAGTAATTAGTAAAAATAAGTAAGGACTCACTGTAATGAAAAGCAAAAATTTTCTTAAAAAACCTATGATTCATCATAAATTATTCATAGAAATGGATTATTAGGTGGGAGCAAGTAAAATTCGTTCCTTTTTATATCATTTGACTTGGAGCTTCCTAAGGCATCACGTGTCACCTGAGGTTACTGTAACAAAAACGTGTACTATCTCACTTCCTCGTAAAACACGACTTATTTCATAAAAAAAGAGAATCAATTGCTCCTGTGAGCACAGACATCTACACGTAATGAATAATTTGCAGCACTTCTTTTCTCACAGATGATGGCAGTGGCACGCTATGCCACGGACTCCACGAGCAACAAAGGCATTGAAGAGCCATCCTGACCGATAATTGGTCAAACTAAATTGGTCTAATCTCGATATAATGAGCGCACATCTCGATACTTGTCCTAGAATTACTCAATCGTACAGGGGTCAGGTGGACTGGGGATCACACTAGTACCGTGAAGACCGTGGAGTGTTTTTCAAAACATTCTGAACTCGGGAACTATGGAGTGATGTATTGTGTTGCTGATGGTACAGGCGACCTAACGGCTGTGCATGTTTGGACATTGCGTTTTTATATCGTTTATTGGTGCGGGAATGAGATTAGGAAATGAGACACTTAAAGTAGTAAATGAGTTTTGCTATTTGGGGAGCAAAATAACTGACGATGTTCGAAGTAGAGAGGATATAAAATGTAGACTGGCAATGGCAAGGAAAGCGTTTCTGAAGAAGAGAAATTTGTTAACATCGAGTATAGATTTAAGTGTCAGGAAGTCGTTTCTAAAAGTATTTGTATGGTGTGTAGCCATGTATGGAAGTGAAACGTGGACGATAAATAGTTTAGACAAGAAGAGAATAGAAGCTTTCGAAATGTGGTGCTACAGAAGAATGCTGAAGATTAGATGGGTAGATCACATAACTAATGAGGAGGTATCGAACAGAATTGGGGAGAAGAGAAATTTGTGGCACAACTTGACTAGAAGAAGGGATAGGTTGGTAGGACATATTCTGAGGCATCAAAGGATCACCAATTTAGTATTGGAGGGCAGCGTGGAGGGTAAAAATCGTAGAGGGAGACCAAGAGATGAATACACTAAACAGATTCAGAAGGATGTAGGTTGCAGCAGGTGCTGGGAGATGAAGAAGCTTGCACAGGATAGGGTAGCATGGAGAGTTGCATCAAACCAGTCTCTGGACTGAAGACCACAACAACAACAACATTGCTGAAAAACAATGTCAGTCATGCTATGGCCTGCATCTCATCCCATGCAACCATTATCTCCACGACAATATCTCCAACGTCTTCCTGAACAGTGCCCTATTGGCAAACGGGTCACACCATCATTTGTAGTTTTTGAGGTCCTCATACCTGCCATTGGCGTATACCAATGTTTAGCACGACATATCAATCCGGGAAATCATTTAACGTTCTTCGAGCGCTGGATAGCGGCTTTCCTGCGTACACGATACTCTCTGTGCCCTGTGACGTGTGGTGAGTACAGGTAACATGCGAGGCCGTAGTTTCTGTATCCTATACTGAAGAGGTGCTTCTTGATCGGATGGTTGCTCATTGGTTTCATTGGTGAATGATTTACTAAAACTACGGCACGACTGTCAACTGTGATCCTGTCATTTATTGACTGAAGGTGAGGGGCGTCAAATGGGCGAAATCGTGACAGCTAGACAAAAATTAAAACACAGCTCCTAATACAATGGCAGCGTTCCTATAACATAGCGACAACCGGGACTGGTTTTTACAGTTTCCTCTCAAATGTGAAGGAACGGCTTAGTTTAAAACTCATGGGACTCTCTAGGGGAACGACTCACAATTTGACTGGATATGGTCCTTACCCGAGTAATATGAAAAGAATACATTGAAGACTGAGCAGTTCGTGTGAGTGTGGCTGTGAACTAAATCTGGATCATGTGGTATGGGAGTGGAATAAACAGTTATTACGGGCAGATGATTTCAGGAACTTCTTCCAGCATCAAACAGTCCCTGTAATGCTAAGAGGAGAAATAATGTGCTCAAAGTGAAATACAACAACTGATATTCATACCCAATAAAATTCATATTTGACAATACTCTCTCATTTTACAAATCTAAATTTTACCAAAATTTTGTTTAAAAGTTGACATGTAACGACAGTTTTGCAGAAGATGAATAAACAAATAAACACACCTAAGGTAGCACAAAAGGTGCTGAAACATACCTGGATGAAAACAAAACTACAAAAGTGTCTTGCATAAGGCGGAATTCCCCTCCAATTTTCTCAGCAAGCACAGAAATAAGACTTACAACATTCATGAGACGTTTATTTCTACGCCAAGCCAGGTATTTTCCTCGCAGCTCTTCAAGAACTAACATAAGATTCAACAAAGTACATTTGACCTATAAAATAATATCCAGCTATGTAATCATAAGTGTAAAAAAACATGCCGTCTGCAGCACAACGGACAAAACGTAAAGCCGAAATCATGTGGATAAGGCACGAAATTCGTTCTTTGCATTCCAAAAAACAAGCATTGAAAACTGAACTACACAGATAGCGTATAGAACTAGCAAATCACAAGGTATTCACCATTCTTTAATGAATTAATGCACAGGGCTAGAACATACACAGATACTATAGTAGAAAGAAAACGGGCAATCAAACAAAAGAAAGTCATGAAAATGATAAATCACACCCATATTCATCAACCAGTGACATCAATACAACAAACACACCTTTCACAAACGAGTGATCTATTTAAGACATAAATTTATCAGAACAAGAAAGCAGCCTGCTTGGAAAGGATCCCAAACATAACTTAAACACAATGGTGTCACACAGGACAACAGAGAATATCGTAACAGGAGCTGAACACAACATAAAACAACAAGGACTGAACACACCTGAATTCAGTGCAAACCTAACAAGAGAATTTGTCGCTGAGGAAATAAACACATAATATAGAAAGCAAAACATTGATAAAACATTAGAATTCATTCAAGGCAACAATATCATAGAATTAACAAATGATCCAACAGACCAATACCAAAGAAGCTCACAGGAAACGCTGAAAAACATAGAAACGGTTTCCACAGACACACATATTAAAAGAGTGATACAGAAAAGTCCCAAGGCCCCCAACCATAACATCACTGCCTAAAATTTACAAACCAGACATCCCTATACACCTCCTGATTAACTCAACCAAAGCACCAACACACTATTTAGCCCAACAGGAACACACACTGCTACAGACAATATACAGACAATCGGAAAACAGAAATCTGAAGAACTCTAGTGATTCAATAGAAAAAATAAGAAATGAAATCATAGGAAACACAGCAAAATTAATAGCATTTGACAATATTTTCCATGTACATACACACATTGCAACTTTAAATACCATCAACATCATAGAAAGCAACCTCCAACTACAAGGAAACATACCCACAACAAACATTCAAGAAATATCAGTTGTAGTGAAGCTAATCACTGAGAAAAACTACTTCACATTTAACAACAAATTTTACTTCCCAATCAATGGCCACCTAGCTGACATTTTCATCAATCAAACAGAAACTCAAATCTTTGCAAAATAGGAAAACCAAAACAGTAAAGTATAAAATATTGGTACAGATATGTAGACGATATGATTAGCTTGATAGATGAATCACACTCTCGTATAAAAGAACTTCATGAGAACATGAACACCATCCACTCACAAATACAGTTCACTATTGAAATTGAACAAACACGATTACACAGAAGGGCTGAACAAAATAAAACAAATTTCATAGCAGAATGTGGACTGTGGACAAAATAAATAACAAAATACAAAAACAAGCAACACATAATCACAAAACATATAAACACACAGACACAATACAACTCACAACAAATCGGCAAACAGGCAACAACAAATGACATCTAAACAACAAATAGCACATAGAGACTTACAACAAGAAAATCACACACAAAGTAGGCAATATACCCAAGAGACAAGGACTCAACATAGGATACAGTTAACCAACAACACAAAACAGATGAGACTTGAAATGAATACAGTCAACAACGACAAATACAGCCAACCTGGTATATATCAACTAACTTGCAACTGCTGTCAACCTGTATATGTGTGTGAAACATGCAGGGATTTTAGAAACAGGTATACAGAACACTTCAGAGCACTGGAAAACAATAGCTCACACTCAACATTTGCAGATAACTAGTAGCACAGAATCACCACCCAACAAACATTGAAACCGAATTAAAAATCCTTAACACTAGTAACAGACTATACGAAAAATTAACAACAGAACTTGCAAAAATTAGTGGCCCAAGGAAAAAATGGCACTAAACGAATACACCATCACTGTGCAATAAAATCGTCTGTGCCACAGTAGAAGAACTGTATGAATAACACCCATCCCAGAATTGCATATGGTCAGCACATGAAATTAAATTCCCTTCACACCATACTGCACGCCATTTACTCTATATGCCTATCCAACTCCATCCACCCCTCTACATCTATACTCTGCAAACCACGTCCCATTGTACCACTTATTAGGGTTTCTTGCTGTTCTATTTATGTATGAAGCGCGGGAAGAATGATTGTTTGAGTGCCTCTGTGCGTACATTAATTATTCTAATCTTATCCTCACCATCTCTATGCGAGTGATAAGCAGGGGGTTGTAGTATATTCCTGGAGTAATCATTGAAGGCCAGTTTTTGAAACTTTTTTAATAGACTTTCTCTGGATACTTTACACCTGTCTTCAAGAGTCTTCCAGTTCATTCCCTTCAGTATCTCTGTGACTCTCTCCCCCGGATTAAACAAACCTGTGACCATTCGTGCTGCCCTTATCTGTATACGTTCAATATCCCCTCCCCTCCTCTCTCTCCCCCTGTCTTGGAAACACACACACACACACACACACACACACACACACACACGAACTAAATACCATAAACGTCAACAACACTTTAAATCCGCGCGCCACACCCCAAAGAAATTTGACACGAAACAAATGAACACTACACGGCCACTGCAGAAAATAATGGCGACGAAAACTTTGTGTTTGGCTAACAAATCATAGGAAATGCACGTATTTCGACAAAAGCGCAAGTATAAGCGTCTTACCTCCATACAATCAAAGAAAAAACATCGCAACATCAAAAACCGTAAGTACTTGCTGATTCAGTACTCGCTAATTAGCACGATAAATAGTGATTCTCGGTCGGAAATGCATAATAAACAAAGAAATAAAATAACGTTGTGCTGTTTGCAGATGACAAGCTGTAGATTGCGTAGAAGACCTAGAGCTACTAGCATAAACATCCAATAGCTTCATGTGAGGTATGTAAACAAATGCATACATCCACTTCATTTCTAAATGTGTTATGAAACTAGAACCCTCAGACATATGATAAATTATCAACATAGAATGCTTCGGCTCAGTGATATATCTCTCAACTCTATATTGTACGCAAACCAGTGGAAAATATTTGATAATGATCTCTCTTTTAACAAATGTAAATTTTACACATAGTGCCTTTAAATGTTAACGTGTAACAATAATTTTGCCGAAGAGAAATAAACAAATAAACTCACTGAAGAAAGCATGAAAGTGCTAAAATGTGAGGGTGAAAAAATTACAAGAGTGTCTTGTATAACGCGGAATGCTTCTCCAAAATTCATTTTGTCAGTAATCTGTCGATGGTAATGTGTTTTTATGGAGCCATATTTATCTTTGACATATTTGCACCTTCGAGATTAAGCTGTCTTGACCGTTTCACGTTCGTAGTATCAGTGAGTTGCCTGATAAGTGTATGGTAGAACATTCGTTTTGTGAGCAGGTAGGTCTGATTTATATGTGTAGCCAAGTAAATGGCAATGGACGTGAGGTGGCACTTCTGCACCAAAAGGCAGAAGGCATCCGAGACATCTAACTTTAGGTTCTGTTTCTCGTCGTGTTGTTGACACAGTAGGCCTATATATATTAGCATAAATGATGGATCAAGGTGGACGATAAATTGATTGTACACATGAGCAGGAAGAATACATTTTCCCCACGTTATCGAAGAAGTGTGATGTATATGAAAGCGACATATCGCTGCGGCACGTTTCTTGTTGTGTGAGTTCTCAGTCTGTCAAAATGATGTGCTCCTTGCCTCCAGCAGCGAACTGTATGAGTTAGTAGACTAGTAGATCCTAGTGGATTGTCGTTTTCAGGTCTCTTGAGTTGCTGGCTGACAGCTATAGCCATAAAACTCTCATAGTAGCGTCAAGGTTAAAATTTGAGGAACGTGGCAAGCAATATGGCAAATCGTATGCAGCATGGGTCAGAGGTCTGTAACGCCACAATGTAATTTCCCATATAGAAAATTCCAGGCATCCTATGTCGAACCGTTTATCTGGGACGTAATTGTTCGTTTCGCTCCCGATAGAAAAATACAATCAGAAGCACTTAGTTCATCTATTTCTTCCTTCAGGACAGTAACCCAATGAGCTAAAACGTTTGTAGTTGATCCACCCACACAACATACTTTCGAGGACAATGTTCATGTAACCACCGTGTGTAGTAGATAACCTTTGATGGGGGGGGGGGGGGGAGGGGGGTCAACAAGTGAGGAGAAACCAGCAATTTCATCGTGCCAAAGTTCGGGCGACATTTGAGAGGTTAAGGCTTACATTTGTTCCGGGTTTCACACCCACAGCGGGGTAATTTCATGTGAAATCACCCAGTGGCCGTTGCCCTTATATCAAAGATTTTTCTGAAAATTTGGTGTAAGAATGTACATAATGAGTTAGGGTTAAAATATTTTTTCTGGAATTTTTTGACCAAAATTGTAATTAGGAGACCATTTTGAAATGTGGTCCCCTTCTACCAACTAGCGTTGAGAAACCGAGAGCCTTGTAAGTTTGTAACCACTATAACTTTTTTATTTATGAATCACTTTTATTCAATTTGGTGTCATTGGAAAGTAAAAGAACAGAGCTATAATATAAAAATTATTAAAGTGCTGTGGCTAAGCAACAAATGTTTGAAAATTTGCAATTAATGTAATTTCTCACAAATTTTTTTTTGCAAAAAAAAAGGAATTTTTTTTCAGCAGAATTACAAGTTTCGCCTTCTGAATTATTGTTTCAAATAATTCCTACTGCCATACTTTTCAACATTAAAAAATCAGAAGGGTGTTTGCCCCCTATTGTTAGTTCTTATACTTTTTCAATAATGCTGTAATAATTAATTGCTTCAAATAACTAATCAACAATACGTGAAACAACAATGAAAAATTCAGTCTAGCAGCAACACTCACATGCAACACAGGCTGTGTGTGTTAGGTTTTAGTGTGTCTGTCCACTTTATACATCTGAAGGACTTTTTTGCCTTGATTTTGTGCTTCTTACATAAGCAGCCATTCTGTCTGGTTCCATAATGTGAATATTAGAGATCACTCAACAAAGTGGGCATTAACTCTTTCTCATTTCCCCATTACAGATTCTTCATAGCACATTTTTGGCTAATTAGAGAACAAGAAAAAGTTTCAAGCCATCTTTTCTGCAACATATGCAGTTGATTAAAAATCACAATGTAAAACAAATTTTCTTTAGGTTTTGTGTCAGCGGTTGTGTGTCAGAAGAAAAGTAGTAGCAGTGAAGAGCTTGATTTAATACTTATGTCAAGCCTTAATCAAGCTGATATTGAATTATTGAAGCTAAGAAGCACCTGTGAAAATATTGAGTGTGTTTGTTCTTCTCTATTTGGGAACATTTGAAGACAGACAAAGAATTTACTGTGACCCTTTTAAGAAGCATGGTAAAAAGACTGCTAAGAAATCTTTGAAACCTATTTCTTTAACCATGGCAAGGAAATATAAAACCGTTGGACTTATCCCACGTACCAGGCTGTGCATAACATGCCGTAAGGACATTTTATCTCCTATGTGGGATAAACTTCTGGGGATGGATGAATGTGAAGTTGAAGATCAAAAATATACACCAGACCCATCTACAGCTCTTTAAAAACATAATGAAAGTTGTGAATTACTTGAAATTTCACCATTTAAGGTTACCAGGAGAGCACAAGACAGGCATCCAGAATACATTCGATCCAAGCCTCGTCGCTTAGCTTTAAAATTCCAGCAAACACCATCAGAAGTGCTACATGTTCCAGTGAAAAGTGTGTCTGAAGAAACTGGCAGTGGTGAATGTACAGACTTTTTAATGCAAAAACTTAAAGGGAAATTCAGCAGAAGTTATGTTAAAGAAAAACTACAAATACTTACCTTAGTACCAGCTTCATGGAGTAAAGAAAAGATTCAAATGCTTTTTAACACTACCGAATACATGGTAAAGAAATCGAGGGTATTCCTAAAAGATGATGGCATTTTGTCAAAAGGGAGTTATAAAGTGGGAAACAGAATAGGTAAGGATGTGGAAAAAGTGTCCAGAATTTTTACTGTGAAGATGATATAAGTCGCATTTCTGCTAATTAAAAAGACTGTCTGTCTGTCCCTTCAGAAAATGGCAAAAGAGTGTATAAGACAAAAAGACAAATTTCACATAATCTGAAAGATGTATACCCTGAAGATAAAATTGATTTTACTAAATTATGTGAACTTAGGCCAAAAGAATGTGTTACTGTAAACAGTCGTGGAATGCATAACGTATGTGTATGCACGTATCACCAAAACGTAAAACTATTAATGCATACTGCACATGTGAAAGAACCATACACTGAACTTCTACAGAAACTTGTGTGCAATCTGGAAAACGAAGAGTGCATGCTGCATCGCTGTTCTCGGTGTCTTGACGAATATGAACTGCGCAATTTTTTACTGGAGCTGGAGTCCTTACAAGATTATGAAAATGTTGTATTCAAACAATGGATGCAAACTGATCGACCTACACTGGAGACATTAATGAAGACAACCAATGATTTTGTTGAATATCTCATGCAGAAACTTCAAAACTTAAAACAACATCATTATGTATCAAAATCTCAGAAACACTACTTAAAATCAAGCAAAGAAACCCTCCCTGATACTACATGCATCATCATAGTGGATTTTGCAGAGAACTATACCTGTTTGCTTCAGGATGCTGCACAAGGACTTCACTGGCAGAACATTCAAGTCACCCTTCATCCTTTTGTGACGTACTTTAAAACAGATGATTACATTAAGTCAATGTCATTGTGTTGTATAAGTGACTGTTTGCAGCATGATAAAAACATATTCTATGTTTTCCATAAAACTGCTCTCACTTATATATTGGGACAATTACCACACATCCAGCATGTTATATACTTGAGTGATTGCAGTTCTGCACAATATAAAAACTTTAAGATTTTTTAAATTTGTGGCATCACAAGCAAGATCATGGAGTAACTGCAGAATGGAATTTTTTGTCACTAGCCATGACAAAAATTCATTTGATGGAGTTGGTGGTACTATTAAACTTTAGCAGCAACAGCAAGGTTACAGTGTCCATATGACAGTCACATTTTAAGTCTAAAAGATCTGTTTACATTTGGCAAAACTGATGTTCCAGGAATAGAAACCTTTTATGTTACAGTGGAGGAGATAACAAACTTCACTATAATGTTACAAAAACGATATGAGACTGGTTCTACCATTCCTGGGACAAGACTGAATCATTTTTTCAAACCACTGAATGAAAACAAGTTGCTAATAAAGTGTGTTTCATCATCAACTAAATTCATTCAAGTTCCTCTTGGAATTCAAAACACAGTCTCTAACACAATTAAAGAAGAAACATTTGTCGCAGCCATCTACGATAACCAGTGGTGGCTTGGAAAAATTCTAGAGATAAGTGAAGAACACAGAGATGTAAAAGTCAAGTTCATGAATCCAAGTGGCCCTTCCTCAAGTTATTCATGGCCACTTCACACTGGTGTTTGCTGGATACCTTATGAAAGTATTTTAATGACGTTGCCTGCTCCTAGTGCAAGCACAAGTACTGGTCGTTCATATACTTTTGAATCAGAAATAATATTGTCCATTGAAAACTTGTTTGAAAGAATGAATGCTTTTTAGAATTTTATGAATGTGTTTTATGAGAACTGATCATCATTTGTGACCACTAAGTAAGAGTCACAAAATGAAATGGGTAAATCATTATTTATGTTCTTTCTGTTTTAAATGATTAAACAGAACAAACACCCTTCTGATTTTTTTAATGTTGAAATGTATGACAGTAGGAATACTTTGAGACAAAATTTAAAATGGTGAAACTTGTGATTTTGATGAATAAAATTCATGAAGTATGTAAAAAAATTTAATTACAGATTGGCACGTATTTATATGGCCAGTTGCAGAATTTTTATAGTTTAGTGATATGGTTGGCCCTTTTATCTTTCTAATGACACCAAATTGAATAAAATTGATTTATAAATAAGGGAGTTATAGTAGTTAAAAACTTTCAACCAGCCTTTCGTACTGATGCCAGATGGAGAAAATGCTAGACATTTCAAAATGGCCCCCTGACTACAGTTTTGCACTAAAAAATCTGAAAAAAATATTTTATCACTTTCTGTTTATGTACTTTCTTACACCAAATTTTCACAAATATCTGTGACATGATAACAACGAGATTTCTTTATTTTGGGTGATTTTAAATGAAATGAGCCAGCGTCGAGTAATACTTCTAAATCTAAAATGAAACAACACTATTGGTCTCCAGCTAAGTGACAGCTTATAACGGTCGGGCTTCTGCCACTTCCTCAACAAGCTTAGATCCGCCACACATCCGTTAGTCATGCCCCTTGTTCTACGACAAGCACACCTGGTTTCGTTGAACTCAGTTGTTATCCTTGTAAAAGTAATTTACAGATGGTTAAAAATTTTAGTAGTATTACTACCTGATTAGTGTGTTCCTTGGGCGATAGGTGCCAGCATCACGGCTCACGATCTCTCTACACTTTACTACGTCAAAGCGTGCAACGGGCGCGGCTCCGTCAAAAACGGATGATCTCGTTATTCATCGATAACCAGCAAGTAGTGTTCCAGGTTCTTAAAGAAACCGCTATGTCCTTATCGATTTGAAAACATATCACTGTATCCGATCGGTGGACTTCAGTGGCTACAGAGAAAAGTAGTCTCGTCCTGTGACCATAGACTTTCACTACGAGCTCAGCTCACTAACCCAAGCAACATATCAAAGCCAGAACGTAGACTAACATTTCTGGTAGTCACGAAGGCTAAGAGAGTGTTTCTGCTAGAAAGAGTAGATAATCAATTGTTAGAATCTCAGTTAGACAATGAATTGCCGTTATTTAATTCCAGTAGGATAGACACAGAGAAATGATGGATATAATTTAAACAGATCGCGCTCTGGGCAAGTACGTCCTTAGTAAGTGGATTAAGGACAGAAACGACCCACCCTGTTTTAGCAACGAAATTCGGAAAATGCTGACGAAGCAAAAGCTGATGCACTCTCGGCTCAAAAGAGAACACGCAAATGACGTCGGGGAAAGGTTAGCAGACATTCGTGCGCCTGTGAAAAGATCTACGCACGAAGCATACAACAACTACCACCGTCATACCTTAGCAAGAGATCTGGACGAGAACCTGAGAAAATTCTGGTCGTATGTAAAACTGCTAAGCCAGTGTAAGGCTTCCTTCCGGTCTGGTGTGACAGTTGAAGACAGCAAAACGAAGTTTTAAATTCCGCGTGTCAGAAATCGTTCACGCAGAAGAATCGCAAACACTTAGCGTCTTTTGAGCATCGCACGGAGTCCCGTATGAATGGCAGAGTAATAAGCATCCTTGGCGCAGAGAAACAGCTGCAATAGTTAAAAAACAAATAGGTTTTCAAGTCCCGATGTAATCCCAATTCTGTTTTAAGAAGGGTACTCTACAGCATTGGCCCCTTAATTAGCCTGCATTTGTCGCGAATATGTCTCTCAGAGCAAAGTCACAAGCGACTGGAAAAAGTGCAAGCGACTCCTTCATACAGGGTGTTACAAAAAGATACGGCCAAACTTTCAGGAAACATTCCTCACCCACAAATAAAGAAAAGATGTTATGTGGACATGTGTCCGGAAACGCTCACTTTTCCATGTTTGAGCTCATTTTAGTTTTTCCGTACGTACTGTACTTCCTCGATTCACCGCCAGTTGGCCCAATTGAAGGAAGGTAATATTGACTTGCTCTACAGTACTAGCATCAAGCGCATCAGTACGTAGCATCAACAGGTTAGTGTTCATCACGAACGTGGTTTTGCAGTCAGTGCAATGTTTACAAATGCGGAGTTGGCAGATGCCCATTTGGTGTATGGATTAGCACGGGGCAATATCCGTGGCGCGGTACTTTTGTATCGAGACAGATTTCCGGAGCGAAGGTGTCCCGACAGGAAGACGTTCGAAGCAATTGATCGGCGTCTTAGGGAGCACGGAACATTCCAGCCTATGACTCGCGACTGGGGAAGACCTAGAACGACGAGGACACCTGCAATGGACGAGGCCATTCTTCGTGCAGTTGAATATAACCATAATGTCAGCGTCAGAGAAGTTGCTGCTGTACAAGGTAACGTTGACCACGTCACTGTATGGAGAGTGCTACGGGAGAACCAGTTATTTCCGTACCATGTACAGCGTGTGCAGGCACTATCAGTAGCTGATTGGCCTCCACGGGTACACTTCTGTGAATGGTTCATCCAACAATGTGTCAATCCTCATTTCAGTGCAAATGTTCTCTTTACGGATAAGGCTTCATTCCAACGTGATCAAATTGTAAATTTTCACAATCAACATGTGTGGGCTGACGAGAATCCGCACGCAATTGTGCAATCACGTCATCAACACAGATTTTTTGTGAACGTTTGGGCAGGCATTGTTGGTGATGTCTTGATTGGGACCCATGTTCTTCCACCTACGCTCAATGGAGCACGTTATCATGATTTCATACGGGATACTCTACCTGTGCTGCTAGAACACGTGCCTTTACAAGTACGACACAACATGTGGTTCATGCATGATGGAGCTCCTGCGCATTTCAGTCGAAGTGTTCGTACGCTTCTCAACAACAGATTCGGTGACCGATGGATTGGTAGAGGCGGACCAATTCCATGGTCTCCACGCTCTCCTGACCTCAACTCTCTTGACTTTCATTCATGGGGGCATTTGAAAGCTCTTGTCTACGCAACCCCGGTACCAAATGTAGAGACTCTTCGTGCTCGTATTGTGGACGGCTATGATACAATACTCCATTCTCCAGGGGTGCATCAGCGCATCAGGGATTCCATGCGACAGAGGGTGGATGCATGTATCCTCGGTAACGGAGGACATTTTGAACATTTCCTGTAATAAAGTGTTTGAAGTCACGCTGGTACGTTCTGTTGCCGTGTGTTTCCATTCCATGATTAAAGTGATTTGAAGAGAAGTAATAAAATGAGCTGTAACATGGAAAGTAAGCGTTTCCGGACACATGTCCACATAACATATTTTCTTTCTTTGTGTGTGAGGAATGTTTCCTGAAAGTTTGGCCGTACCTTTTTGTAACACCCTGTATAAAAAGGGTAAAAGAAAGGAACCATACAATTAAATACCAATATCCTTAACATCGGGTTGCTGCAGAATTCTAGAATAAAAAAAAATGGCTCTGAGCACTATGGGACTTAACTTCTCAGGTCATCAGTCCCCTAGAACTTAGAACTAATTAAACCTAACTAACCTAGGACATCACACACATCCATGCCCGAGGCAGGATTCGAACCTGCGACCGTAGCGGTCACGCGGTTCCAAACTGAAGCGCTTAGAACCGCATGGCCACACCGGCCGGCAATTCTAGAATATATTCTGAGTTTGAATATAATAAATTTCCTAGAGGCCGAAAAGTTTACGTGGACGAATAGCACAGATTTAGAAAGCATCGCTCGTGCGAAACTCAGCTTGCCATTTTATCAATGATATACTGGGAGCTATGGATCAAGGGCAACTGACAGATTCCTATTCCTAGATTTCCGAAAAGCATTTAACACTGTACTCACTGCAGACTGTTAACCAAGGTACGAGCACACGGAATAGGATCCCAGATATGTGAGTTGCTCGAAGACTTCCGAAGTAACAGCACACAGTACATGGTCCTCGACGGCGAGTGCTCATCAGAGTTTAGGATATCGACCGGAGTGCCGCAGAGAAGTTCAGTAGGACTGCTAATACTTTCTATATACATAAATGATCTAGCGGACAGGGCGGACAGCTTTCTGCGGTTGTTTGCTGATGGTGTCATTGTGTACGGCAAGGTGTCGAAGACGAGTGGCCGTAGGAGGATAAAAGATGACTTAGACAAAATTTCTGGTTGGTGTGATGTTTTGCAGCTGGCTCTAAATATAGAAAAATGTGAACTAATTCGGATGAATAGGGATAAAAACCTCGTGATGTTAGGATAAAGCATTAGTAGTGTGCTACATAGTCACGTCGTTCAAATGTCTGGGCGTAACGTTGCAAAGCGATATGAAATGGAACGAGAGTGTGAGAATTGTGGTAGGGAAGGGGAATAGTCGACTTCGGTTTATTGCGAGAATTTTAGGGAAATGTGGTTCATCTGTAAAGGAGGCCACATGTAGGACGCTGCTGCGAGTCGTTCTTGAGTACTGCTCGAGTGGTTGGAATCCGCACCAAGCTGCATTAAAGGAAGCTATCAAAGCGACTCAGAGACAGGCTGCTAGATTTGTTACCGGTAGGTTCGAACAACACGCAAGTGTTACGGAGATACTTGGAAAATTCAAATGAGAATCCCTGGGGGAAAGATGCCGTTCTTTTCGAGGAACAATTGTGAGAAAATATAGAAAACTGGTATTTGAAGCTGGCTGTAGAACGATCCTACTGCCGCCAACATTCATTTCTCGTAAAGACCACGAAGATAAGGTACAAGGAATTGGGAAACTTACCGTGGCATATAGTTGTTTTCCCCTCTCTCTGTCTGCAAGTGGAACAGAAAAGGAAGTGACAAGTAGTGGTAGGCCTATAGGATACCCTCCGCCACGCACCGTATGGTGGCTTGCGGTTTATGTATGTAGATGTAAATTCACCAGTAGCTGTTGACATATTTGAACCAGTCGCATTTAGGGTATTTCGTTTTAAAGCAGATGACCAAATCAATGTGATATCCCCTCCTATTCCCTTTATAAGTCGTGTACAGGATATGAACAATTATTCTAGTGAACACTGATTTGTGTTACGGATCTCCAGGTACGTATATCATTATAGCCTTCAGTTCAGTCTCAGTTCTATATGGCACGTCCAGTTTGGTTCACTTTGCGGGACGCGATGAAATCTAATCTGGATAGTTTCCCAGAATTAAGTTTCATTAAACCAGTATCACTTGTGGTTATTTTATATGCGAGTACTTTGGAAAGCCCTTCGATAATACTGGCAGACAAAAGCCTCATGTAGGACTCATACTATATTACGTTATACTACTCCTTCATTGTCATTGTTTTGACCTCTATTTGTAACAGTCTGCCATACAGCGGGATGGACTTGACTGAAAATATCATTGCTACATTTCTTATAGATACTTCAAATAAAGGGTACCAGGAGCACTGACACTCCATTGAAAACACGAAAACACACTAGCTGAATTATATGTGTACTTTATTATTTCCAATATAATTTATATGTTAAATCGTCATCACTTCAGTGCTGGACATGTATTCACAGCATTTTTACTTCTTTACCAATGATAATATCTTTGCTTGTGCGGTAAATGGTGAACCCAGCTATTCTCATAACTGAAACTTGAACACATCTCACGGCTACCACTGAAAAGGAAATGTTGTTGTTGTGGTCTTCAGTCTTGAGACTGGTTTGATGCAGCTCTCCATGCTATTCTATCCTGTGCAAGCTTCTTCATCTCCCAGTACCTACTGCAACCTACATCCTTCTGAATCTGCTTAGTGTATTCATCTCTTGGTCTCCCTCTACGATTTTTACACTCCACGCTGCTCTCCAATACTAAATTGGTGATCCCTTGATGCCTCAGAACATGTCCTACCAACCTATCCCGTCTTCTAGTCAAGTTGTGCCACAAACTCCTTTTCTCCCCAATTCTGTTCAATACCTCCTCATTAGTTATGTTATCTACCCATCTAATCTTCATCATTCTTCTGTAGCACCACATTTCCAAAGCTTCTATTCTCTTCTTGTCCAAACTACTTATTGTCCATGTTTCACTTCCATACATGGCTAAACTCCAAACAAATACTTTCAGAAACGACTTCCTGACACTTAAATCTATACTCGATGGTAACAAATCTCTCTTCTTCAGAAACGCTTTCCTTGTCATTGCCAGTCTACATTTTATATCTTCTCTACTTCGACCATCATCAGTTATTTTGCTTCCCAAATAGCAAAACTCCTTTACTACTTTAAGTGTCTCATTTCCTAATCTAATTCTCTCAGAATCTCCCCACTTAATTCGACTACATTCCATTATCCTCGTTTTGCTTTTGTTGATGTTCATCTTATATCCTCCTTTCAAGACACTGTCCATTCCGTTCAACTGCTCTTCCAAGTCCTTTGCTGTCTCTGACAGAATTTCAATGTCATCAGCGAACCTCAAAGTTTTTATTTCTTCTCCATGGATTTTAATACCTACTCCGAATTTTTCTTTTGTTTCCTTTACTGCTTGTTCAATATACAGATTGAATAATATCGAGGAAAGGCTACAACCCTGTCTCACTCCCTTCCCAACCACTGCTTCCCTTTCACGCCCCTCGACTGTTATAACTGCTATCTGGTTTCTGTACAAATTGTAAATAGCCTTTCGCTCCCTGTATTTTACCCCTGCCACCTTCAGAATTTGAAAGAGAGTATTCCAGTGAACATTGTCAAAAGGTTTCTCGAAGTCTACAAATGCTAGAAGTAATTAAGGTTATTTGTTATAGTTAGAACCAACATTTATCTCACTACACAGTTGCCAAGACGGCATAATAGTCCATATGTACCGTCTAGCTATAAACAGAAAAAAAGCAAATGTTTCTGTCTCGAACTGTCTCATGGCTAGAAGACGTGTCGTACTACGACAGTGCTCCACTAAAAAGTGCCATGCCACTACAAGGTTGCTGTTCACCAACGTTACTTACTTCGGATGCTGTTTTCTCGTAGTTTTGAACGTCGTTTTCCTAATTTCGTATGTTAGTCAGCTTTTTGCCGATCTTACATAGCTGTTATTACATTATTATTAATTATAATTCGACCTCCGTTACGGTAATTCCTATCTGATTTACTGGGGTGGTATTGGCATGCAGATCTGGCCTCCCTCTGCTGTAGAGAACCGTTACTTCACAATGAGTCACGCCAAAGTTGTTGTCGGTGCCTGTGTTCTGACACGTGCCCTTAAGCGCTAGGATTTCACCCGGAACAAGTCCCGCCCATTCACCCCCCTCCACGCCTATCCATAGTGTAAGGCCCTCCCCTAAACAGCCACCAGTTCCGCAGACTGGAAGCTACATCAAAGTTGTTAAGGTCACAGTCCAACAGATGTTACACTGTGATGAAATTCAGTAACGATAAGAAATTTAAATTTTTCTGGATGGTAATATAATATGAATCTACATTATTAAAGAAATAAAAATATTTATGGAGAATTGAAACCATCGCCAGCAATAGAAAACAAAAAATAACGTGATGCTATTTAAGGGCAATAAGGACAAATTTTCATTAACTAATTCACTTATTATAATACGGTTATTTGAGGGAAACAGCAGAGCAAACATACAATGCGAAAACAATGGTCTGAATCTGTCATGTCGGTAGTAAAGCCATGGATGCAGTCGAGTAACTCTGTTGTCTAAAATCAACGTTATATAGAAATAAGTGAAAGTCGTTTTGTTTATGTAGGGCCTCATGTAGTAGCTCACGAAAATTAAAGAATATAAGAATGCCATAAAGTAGAAATGCCTAATGAAAGCAGTAAGATATTTGCTTATGACATTTTTCGTCAGTATTTGCATGGGTAATGGGTGAATTTTAACTTGTAAATTCTTCCAATGCCATACCTGCGCATTATAAACGAGGTTATAAAGAATTGTGGCTGTTTCTGTGTGATTAGTGTCCTACATGCTGTTGCAAACGTCTCAAGAAAATAATCTGTCGTTATTCTTTGTCCTGTCTGTTTTTAACCAAAAGATTTATTAATTTCGTGAATGTCATTCAAACCATTTTTTAAAAATTTTCACGGCTGTAAAACGTCCTTCATGCTGTGCTAGTTCTTCTTCCACCCTAAAGCTTTCCAGCAAAACTATTCAGTGAATAACACGCAAAAACAGCTTGGATAGATCTAGCAAGAACAAAGTAATTTTGATGCCATCTGGAAGTATAGTGAACAGTAGTGCTTGTTTCACATATACTGTCTGAGTTCTGAAACTTAAGTGTCAAGTATACTGTGGTTCCTCTTTCTCCAAGCAAATTATTCTTTGAGGGTGGGTTTTTCCTGTTTTAGCTTTGGGTGCTTTTTTTTCACATATAAGTATGTTTCTTCATAGGCTATTCATCTGGATACTGAGTTCTCGTATTTAAGGAATTCAGTGCTAAATTGTTTTCTCTTATGTTTGCTGTGGAAGTACCTGGCACAGCTGAGGCCAATTGTGTACGTTTTTTGTAACGTCTCTTTTAACTATCTGGCAAAAGTTAAGACCTAGCAAGATATTAATTTAACATTCACACCAAGTGCACGTGGGTCAACTGAAACGATGTCCAGGCGCCGAACAAAGACCGGGAAAACCGGGGTTGAGTGGGCGGGACATTTCCTGGTGAAATCCTAGCGCTAAAGATTCCTTGGTCTGACCCCTGGAGTGAATTCCAAGAACACTGGTGAGGGTGACTGCCGCTTGCGAACCGTACTTATCCAACTCACTCCCAGCCTACTGAAGAACAGCTTCTACAGAACTCACCTCCGATTCCGATATGAAATCTCTCATTCGCATAAACACACTGAAGGCTTGTACGATAAAATACCCCTACCCCCACTCTCATATCAGTAATTTTACAAGATAACGAATAAGTTTTAGCTGGTACTACTGTACTGGAAGAAATGTACTTCAGCTTTTCGTCTCCGAGCTATGACTTGAATTCCTTTGTCTATTCCTGCTTCTCAAAACGACTGACTCAAGAAAGTTTTCCTTTTAGCTTTGATTTATAGTTCTCATATTCCTTTACTTTTCTTGTATCGGATTTTTCATTTTATCATTTATTTGTGCTTTGGTTTTTGCTTGGTCCTTATTTTCTACCTTTTTCATTGCATTACGAAAGAAAGTATGGGATAACAACAATACATACACAAACCCAATAAAAACATCAATCTTGTTCTAAGAAACTTTAGTTCCACTTGTTACCTACGTTTACATACTCGGAGAGCCACTGTACAGTGCTTGGTGTTGGGTACGTCATATCAGTATCAGCGATTTTCGATCCTATTAAATCTGAGTATTTAGCGAGGGAAAATTAGGTATTTAGGTGGCACTGTAAGCACGCCAAACGCTCACGCCTTATTATCAGGATCTCAGCACGTCAGTATACGGTAGTGGCAACAGAATGGTCGTACTGCCCTCTTCAAGTACTGGTTACCTGCATTTATCCCATTGGGGTTTGCTAGAACTGCGTCGCCCATCTTCCAGGAATTTCCATAGTTCCCCGAGCTCTCTGTTACTCTCTCATGTGGGCTATGCCGTGTTACGATCCTAGCAGTTCGTCATCAAATGCATCCAATTTCTATAGTCATGGCTACTTCACCGGGACTCCAAACGCTGGAACAACACTCTAGAAATTATCACAGTAGCGTATTGTATACAACTGCTTTTACATATGCAATTGCCTTTCCAACAAATCAAAGTCTTCCATTTGGCTTACGTAGTACTGATTTTACGTGACCGTCCCATTTCATATTGCTACTTAACATCACCCCTAAATAATTGTAGGTGTGACGTGCTCATTATATTCGCCAATAATTTTGTAATCCGATGTTCAAAAATGGCTCTGAGCACTATGGGACTTAACTACTGAGGTCGTCAGTCCCCTAGAACTTAGAACTACTTAAACCTAACAAACCTAAGGACATCACATACATCCATGCCCGAGGCAGGATTCGAACCTTAGACCGTAGCGGTCGCGCGGTTCCAGACTGTATCGTCTAGAACCGCTCGGCCACTCTGGCCGGCTTAATCCGATGTTATAGGCATTTATCATTCATTATACTAAGTGGAAATCTCGTCCAAATATTGGTGCTGTTACTTAAGATCGTCAATGACGATGTTTTTCTGTGCACAAAAGCACCGTCAGCTAGCAATCTTATAGAGCTATTGATCCTATCCGATACATCGTTTATGTCTATTGAGAACGTCAGACGCCCTATTATGCTTCCTTGGGGCACACCCGATGTTGCTTCGTTTCTGTGTCTATTGAAATTTCACCGTCCAGTATAAAGTACTGGACTCTATTAGTAAAAATTCATCGAACCAATCACGTGTTAAATTTACAATTCGTCCCGTTCTATTGCTCTTTTCTTAAATACTTTAACTATAGCACAGCCTTCGTGATAAAAACGAAGGCGGTGTTAGTAGATGGCAGCAGGATCGTTGATGTTATCGTTGATCAACCCATGAGCGAATGCAAATATCGATTATTTAAAATTTTCATTTCATATCCTCGCATTGTATTGGCTTGGCGTCGTGTAGTGCACGTGTGATTTGTGAGTGTAATTTTTGTTCAAATGTGGGTGAAATTGTCTGGGACTTAACTGCTATGGTCATCAGTCCCTAAGCTTACACACTACTTAACCTAAATTATCCTAAGGACAAACACACACACACCCATGCCCGAGGGAGGACTCGAACCTCCGCCGGGACCAGTGTAATTTTTAACCGAGTGAGATACGTAAAATATTTGGCTATGCCTAAAGGAAAGTGTACATTTTCTGATGTCCATTCCTGCAAATATCCGGCTTTCAAGAAAGGGAGAAATGAATCTGAAGCGGAATGTAAGATATGTGGAGCTGGAACGTACGTCTCAGTGGCCAATAAAGGTAAGAAATAACTCGACAGATTAACTGTCATGGTTTTATTTCATGGTTTCATAGTCATTCAATTTATTTGTATTCGGAAGGTTAAAGTGCAGTTTACATGTCGTCAGCTGCTGCTTGAATTGTAATTGTTGGTAGCGGTGCGTCGAATGAAGGGAGGTGAATGGTCGTACGTATTTTGCTTTGTAAACAGTTCCGTGTTGTTGACATAACTAAACAATTGACGCCACACTGTCACCACAATCAATGTTTTTAATTTTTTTTATGTTTCTCAGTTAACCACCACCTGATCATCAGTAACAATTAACTACTAGTTTATCGGTAATTCCCGGCAGTCACGTGACTTGTCCAAAGCTGGCGGGTGCTATACTCATCTGCAGTTGACCCGTTTGATGTGTCCTCTTTTTTCTTCCTTTGTCCTCCATTTTGAAGCTGTTTGTCCTCCTTTTTAAACAATTGCATCTGGTCACCCTACTCTGTATGAATATATTTTGGTTAGTAGATGGTAATATGGGACAGTGTCGAACGCCTTTCGGAAATCTTTGGAAAGAGATTTCTTGTCTTCAGATGAATCTATTGTTTACAAGATGCTGTGTACGAATACAGCAGGCTGTGCTCCACACGAGTAGTTTTTCCTCAAGCCGTGCTGATACTTTGAGGAAAGATTGTTTCCTTGGAGGAATATCAGAATATATTCTGGGATCGTGTGTGTTACTGAAATTTCATTCGATCCACCCGTCGAGAATTCACTGCGCTATGCATGCTACCCAGTTAAAACAGCTCACTGGCGGCTTCTACAAATAGCTTCCCGTTTCCACGTGGCAGCCACTAGGGCGGCAGACAGTCACGTGTGTTGTAGGAACGTGGCAACGACGCTTTCCGCAGCCGTGAAACTATGTGTAATTTCGCGCGGTAGGCTGTTCAGTCCTGTTTTAACAAAACTTTGTTTAGAATTATAATTCGTGAATGTAGGTTATTAACTGACTATATTATGACTTGTGCAGAAGGAGCAGTTTATTTCGTAAATTAGATCACAAACCATTTTCAAGCTGGACTTTCGAAACTAAGTGGGCTTATAAAGATAAGCGATTCACACCGTACTTGACATTAAAATAGTTGATGGGAACGTATCAGAAAATTTCAGTTTTCGTGGTATAAAAATTATCCTTGGCTTACAGGTTATTCAGTAATAAATAAATTGTATTGCTCATCTACATCTACATCTATATTCTACGAACCGGTGCGAAGTGCATGGCAGAGGGTACGTCCCTCAGTACCAGTTATTAGGGCTCTTTTCCTTTCCATTTACGTGTGCAGCACGGGAAAAAGTGTTGTAATTAATCTAATCATATTCTCACTATCTACATCAACATCTACATCTACATCCATACTCCGCAAGCCACCTGACGGTGGCGGAGGTTACTTTGAGTACCTCAATCGGTTCTCCCTTCTATTCCAGTCTCGTATTGTTCGTGGAAAGGAAGATTGTCGGTATGCCTCTGTGTGGGCTCTAATCTCTCTGATTTTATCCCCATGGTCTCTTCGCGAGATATACGTAGGAGGGAGCAATATACTGCTTGACTCCTCGGTGAAGGTATGTTCTCGAAACTTCAACAAAAGCCCGTTCCGAGCTACTGGGCGTCTCTCCTGCAGAATCTTCCACTGGAGTTTATCTGTCATCTCCGTAACGCTTTCTCTACTACTAAATGATCCCGTAACAAAGCGCGCTGCTCTCCGTTGGATCTTCTCCATCTCTTCTATCAACCCTATCTGGTACGGATCCCACACTGGTGAGCAATATTCAAGCAGTGGGCGAACAAGTGTACTATAACCTACTTCCTTTGTTTTCGGATTCCATTTCGTTAGGATTCTTCCAATGAATCTGAGTCTGACATCTGCTTTACCGACGATCAACTTTATATGCTCATTCCATTTTAAATCACTCCTAATGCCTACTCTCAGATAATTTATGGAATTAACTGCTTCCAGTTGCTGATCTGCTATATTGTAGCTAAATGATAAAGGATCTTTCTTTCTATGTATTCACAGCACATTACACTTGTCTACATTGAGATTCAATTGCCATTCCCTGCACCATGCGTCAATTCGTTGCAGATCCTCCTGCATTTCAGTACAATTTTCCATTGTTACAATCTCTCGATATATTACAGCATCATCAGCAAAAAGCCTCAGTGAACTTCCGATGTTATCCACAACGTCATTTATATATATTGTGAATAGCAACGGTCCTACGACACTCCCCTGTGGCACACCTCAAATCACTCTTACTTCGGAAGACTTCTCTCCATTGAGAATGACATGCTAAGTTCTGTTATCTAGGAACTCTTCAATACAATCACACAAATGGTGTGATAGTCCATATGCTCTTACTTTGTTCATTAAACGAGTGTGGGGAACTGTATCGAACGCCTTGCGGAGGTCAAGAAACACGGCTTTTATCTGGGAACCCGTGTCTATGGCCCTCTGAGTCTCGTGGACGAATAGCGTGAGCTGGGTTTCACACGATCGTCTTTTTCGAAACCCATGGTGATTCCTACAGAGTAGATTTCTAGTCTCCAGAAAAGTCGTTATACTCGAACATAATACGTGTTCCAAAATTCTACAACTGATCGACGTTAGAGATATAGGTCTATAGTTCTGCACAGCTGTTCGACGTCCCTTCTTGAAAACGGGGATGACCTGTGCCCTTTTCCAATCCTAAGGAACGCTACGCTCTTCTAGAGACCTACGGTACACCGCTGCAAAAAAGGTGGGCAAGTTCCGTCGCGTACTCTGTGTAAAATCGATCTGGTATCCCATCAGGTCCAGCGGCCTTTCCTCCTTTCAGCGATTTTAATTGTTTTTCTATCCCTCTGTCATCTATTTCGATATCTACCATTTTGTCATCTGTGCGACAATCTAGAGAAGGAACTACAGTGCAATCTTCCTCTGTGAAACAGCTTTGGAAAAAGACATTTAGTATTTCGGCCATTAGTCTGTCATCCTCTGTTTCAGTACAATTTTGATCGCAGAGTGTCTGGACATTTTGTTTTGATCCACTTACCGGTTTGACATAAGACCAAAATTTCTTATGATTTTTTGCCAAGTCAGTACATAGAACTTTACTTTCGAATTCATTGAACGCCTCTCGCACAGCCCTCCTCACTCCACATTTCGCTTCCCGTAATTTTTGTTTGTCTGCAAGGCTTTTGACTATGTTTATGTTTGCTGTGAAGTTCCCTTTGCTTCCGCAGCAGTTTTCTAACTCGGCTGTTGTACCACGGTGGCTCTTTTCCATCTCCCACGATCTTGCTTGGCATATACTCGTCTAATGCATATTGTGCGATGGTTTTGAACTTTGTCCACTGATCCCCAACACTATTTATACTTGAGACAAAACTTTTGTGTTGAGTCGCCAAGTACTCTGAAATCTGCTTTTTGTCACTTTTGCTAAACAGAAAAATCTTCCTACCTTTTCTAATATTTCTATTTACGGCTGAAATCATCGGTGCAGTAACCGCTTTATGATCGCCGATTCCCTGTTCTGCGTTAACTGTTTCAAATAGTTCGGGTCTGTTTGACACCAGAAGGTCTAATATGTTATCGCCACGAATCGGTTCTCTGTTTAACTTCTCAAGGGAGTTTTCAGGTAATGCACTTAAAAAAATTTCACTGGATTCTTTGTCCCTGCCACCCGTTATAAACGTTTGAGTCTCCCAGTCTGTACCTGGCAAATGAAAATCTCCACCCAGAACTATAACATGGTGGGGAAATCTATTCGAAATATTTTCCAAATTTTCCTTCAGGTGCTCTGCCACAACAGCTGCTGAGCCAGGGGGCCTATAGAGACATCCAATTACCATGTCTGAGCCTGCTTTAACCGTGACCTTCACCCAACTTATTTCACGTTTCGGATCTCCGTCAATTTCCTTCGATGCTATTGCACTTTTTATCGCTATAAACACGCCTCCCCCTTCACTGCCCAGCCTGTCTCTGCGGTATACATTCCAATCTGAATTTAGAATTTCCTTACTGTTTCCATCTGGTTTCAGCCAACTTTCTGTCCCTAGTACTATGTGAGCATAGTGACCGTTTATTAATGAGAGCAGTTATGGGACCTTTCTATAGATGCTCCTGCAGTTTACTATTACCACATTAATATTGTTATTCCCTGTTGCGTTTTGCCTACTACTACCTTGTCGCGTCTCAGGAGGCGTCTTGTCGGGCCTAGGGAGGGAATTCTCTAACCCAAAAAACCCACATGTACACTCCACACGTACTGCGCTAACCTTGTAGCCGCTTCCTGCGTGTAGTGCACGCCTGACCTATTCAGGGGGACCCTACATTTCTCCACCCGATAGCGGAGGTCGAGAAATTTGCACCCTAGATGTCCGCAGAATCGTCTGAGCTTCTGATTTAAGCCTTCCACTCGGCTCCAAACCAGAGGACCGCGATCGGTTCTGGGAACGATACTACAAATAGTTAGCTCAGATTCCACCCCGCGAGCAAGGCTTTCCGCCTTCGCCAACTCCGCCAACCGTCTGAATGTACTGAGGATGACATCTGAACCCAGGTGACAGCAGTCATTGGTGCCGACATGAGCAACAATTTGCAGTCAGGTGCACCCACTGCTCTCTATCGCCGTCGGCAGGGCCTCCTCCACATCTCGGATGAGACGGCAGGCAGACAGAGTGAACACTGGCTTTCTTCCCCGACCTTTCCGCTATTTACCTAAGGGGCTCCATCACCCGCCTAACGTTGGAGCTCCCAGTCACTAATAAACCCCTCCACCCGTTTGCCTGCTCGGACCTTGCTGAAGGAGCGGCCACATGCCCACTCGCAGGCAGAGCGGGCGATGCCAACACGGCCAGCGTCCACATTGACCCTCCGCCTCGTGCGCCGCAAACGTCGCTGAACCCGCTCCTCCCCTTGGGGAGAGGGTGGCCCAACCGCACCCGGTACCCGCGAAGATGTCTCGAAGGCATTGACCGTGGGTGAAGCATGTAACACCTGGGGTGTACCATGCGACGCACCAGACTCCCCGCTGCCGCTACACTCCGAGGCAGCAGCCTGAAGACGGCTGACCGCGGCCATCAACACGTTCAGCTGTTCGCGAACAGTGGCCAGCTCCTGCTGCGTCCGTACACAGCAGTCACACATCCTATCCATCCTAAGAAATCAACAATTTACTGTAGAGAGTTAATAAACTTTTAACTAGACTGCTAATTCACTAAAGGCGGCTGATAGCTGACTAAACTGTGCTTACTAGACACTTCTTGTTGAAAACAATGAAAATAAGCACTACCTCTCTCTGGACTGTATTCAAAACAAACTCTAGCACTGCTGGCGCTACAGCTGACTAAAGGGACTCTCTCTGACTGTATTCAAAACAAACACGAAATCTATGGAACACTATTACTAGTACTCGAAAATTAAAGCTTCCTAAAAGCAAAAACCCGTGGAAGAAGACGTGACAAGTAAGAAAAATTCAGTTAATACTTAAATTAACGTAGCTCGCTGCACAGCAGATGTGAAGCAGACGGCAGTTACGACGACACTCCCTATAGGAGCGATATATAGGGGCTGTAGTATATTCCTAGACTTATCATTTAATTCCGGTTCTTGAAACTGTGTCAGTGACTTTCTTGGAATAGTTTTCGTCTCCCTTCAAGAGTATGGCAGTTCGGTTCTTTCAATAACTCAATGACACTCTCCGCAGGTCCAACAAACTAGTGACCATCCGTGCTGCCTTTCTCTGTATAGTTCAGTATCCCCTGATAGTCCTATTTGGTACGGGTCCCCCACACTTGAAGAATATTCTAGGATGGATCGCTCGAGTGATTTGTTATCAATCTCCTTTGTAGACTGATTCCATATCCTCAGTATTTTACCAATAAACCGACGTCTGCTACCTGCTTCACCCACGAAGGAGCTTAGGTGATCGTTTCACTTCATGTCCCTACTAAGTGTTACACCCAAGTATTTGTATGAGTTGGCCGATTCCAGCTATGATTAACTGATATTATAGTCATAGTATACTATGTTTTTCGTTTTGTGGAGTGTACAATTATACATTTTTGAATATTTAAAGCAAACTTTCAATCGTTACACCAACTTGAAATCTTATCAAGGCCTAATCGAATATTTGTCTAGCTTCGTTCAGACTGTACTTCGTCGTTGGTGACTGTATCATCTGCTGAAAGTCTGAGGTTAGTATTAATATTGGCCGCAAGATCATTAATATACAATATGAACATTCAGGGACATAACACACTTCCCTGGGGGACACCCGAAGTTACTTCTACATTAGTCGATGACTCTCCATCCAAGATAACATACTGCGTCCTCCTTACCAAGAAATCCGCAGTCCAGTCACATATTTCATCTGATTCTCGGTATGATCGTACTTTTGATAATAAGTGTGGGTGTGGTACTGAGTCAAACGCTTTTCGGATATCGAGTAATACCGCATCTACCTGACTGCCTTGAACCATGCTTTCAGGATGTCGTGTGAGAAAAGTGCTAGTTAAGTTTCACATGATCGGTGTTTTCGAAATCTATGCTGGTTGGCGTGCAGGAGTCGTTCAGTTCGAGATACCTCATTAGGCTTGAGCTCATAATATGTTCTAAGATTCTATGACAAATGGGTGTCAAGGATATTGGAAGATAGTTATGTGGCTCTGTTTTGCTTTCGTTCTTGTAAATAGATGTGACCTGTGCTTCCTTCGAATTACATCTACATCTACATTTATACTCCGCAAGCCACCCAACGGTGTGTAGCGGAGGGCACTTTACGTGCCACTGTCATTACCTCCCTTTCCTGTTCCAGTCGCGTATGGTTCGCGGGAAGAACGACTGCCGGAAAGCCTCCGTGCGCGCTCGAATCTCTCTAATTTTACATTCGTGATCTCCTCGCGAGGTATAAGTAGGGGGAAGCAATATATTCGATGCCTCATCCAGAAACGCACCCTCTCGAAACCTGGACAGCAAGCTACACCGCGATGCAGAGCGCCTCTCTTGCAGAGTCTGCCACTTGAGTTTGCTAAACATCTCCGTAACGCTATCACGCTTACCAAATAACCCTGTGACGAAACCCGCCGCTCTTCTTTGGATCTTCTCTATCTCCTCTGTCAACCCGACCTGGTACGAATCCCACACTGATGAGCAATACTCAAGTACTAATTACTGGTCAAAGTTTTTGGTTCGAGGGATCTACGAAAGGTTATTGTTAATAGAAGGGCTAACTCGCCGAGAATTGGATATAGAATCTGATAAGGATTTCATCGGGCCCTCGGGCTTTTTTCAGTTTTAACGATTTGAGATGTTTCTCAACGCCACTGGCACTAATATCTATTTCTCGCATCTTTTAGTGGAACGAGAATTAAGTTGGGGCAATAATCTTTGGGTTTCCTGTGTAAAGGAACATTTTAAAGCAGTTAAGTATTTCTGCTTTTGTTTTGCTTATCTCACTTTCAGTTTCAGCCTCGTCCGTGAGCGACTAGACACTAACTACGTTGCCTCTAACACCGTTTACACACGAGGAGAATTTCTTTGGGTTTTGTGAAAGATCATTTGACAGTATTCTATGACGGCTGTCGTCGATGGCTTCACGCATCGCGTTCTTGACTGCCAAACTTTCAGCATCTCTCTGTCTTTATCCCTATGCCTCGTTTTATACCTACTCTGCAGTAGACTCTGTTTCTTTAGAAGTTTCTATACAATGACTATATTCCATGGAGGATCTCTCACATTATGAACTGTCCTGCTGGGTACATATCTTTCCAGTGATTCGTCAATTATTCTTTTAAACTAGAGCCGTAGTTCCTCTACGTGCTTGTAGTCCTGAGCTAAAAGTCTCAAGTTCCTCATTGACGTATGATACTATTTTTTCTACATGTAGTTTTCTAAACATATAAATCTTTCTGCTCGTTTTAATTGCCCTTTGTGTTTTGGTATTCGTTGCTGCTATAAATGCCTCATTGTCAGTGATACCAGTTTCAATGTGGACTTCCTCAAAGAAGTCAAGTCTGTTTGTTGCCATTAGATCTAATATATCTCCATCACAAGTGGGGTTCTGAACTATCTGTTTTAGGTAGTTTTCAGAGACGGCATTTTGTAACGTTTCGCAGGATATCTTGACACGCCCACCACTAACAAAACTGTAATTACCGCACTTGATCGTTGATGATCAAAGTCACCACCATGATCGTTGGATGATTAAAGTCTCCACCAGTGCTTACAGTATCATTAGTGAACTCAAGTAAAAGTGAACTGAGGTTTTCCCACAGTTTTCAGTTACATCTGGGGGAGCGGCATCTGGTAGTCGATAGAAGGACCAGCCTAGATACTGAGTCTCGCCGAAAAAATCTCACATGCATCTTCAGTTTTTATCTCGGTGGATCTGAGGTTCCTGTCTGCTGCACAAATACACCCCCTCCATTCCCCATTTCCCTATTCTTCCGGTATACGCTTAAAAAGTCCCCAATGATCTCATTACTGTCAGCTTCAGTCTACAGCCAGCTTTCTGTCCCTAATATTGTGCGAGATTCAGTACTTATTAGGGGCACTTCAAACTCTGGCATTTTGTTACGAATACTTCGATATTTAAGCAGTAGGATTTTGGTACTCTCATCTGCAGGAGGCATTTCTTAAGATCTTCTGGGTTTCCCACAACTATCGTTTTCTGGATTGGATTAAGAGTCACCTTATCTAAAATACCCAAGTGAGTAGTAGGGAGATGGGGATGTGGTAGCAATTTTGATATCAAATTGATATGCGAATTAATTAAATTGATAAGTTAATCACCCCCACCCACCCCCACTCACCCCTGCCCCAGACCATGCCCACCTTTACCCCCAGATGATGTCACATGTTTCTCTCAGACTGCACATGGCCTCAGCCCCCTTCCCACTCGCCCTCCACCTACCTACCCTCTCCCTCCCTACCCTATTGGTTGAAATTTTGAATTTTGGCGGGAATTTAAATTTTTGGTGGGAATTTCGAATTTTTGTGGGAATTTCGAACTTTGGTGGGAATTTCTTTGTCCCAGAACTGTGCTGACATCCCATCCCAACCCCCACCTGAGAATTCATGGGAAATTAAAATTGGTGGTGCCCTTTCTGGGACTCGAACCCTGGTCCCTCTGGGCAGAAAGCCCAAATGCTATACCCTAACACAATTAAACCACCAGAGGCACTTTGAATTGACAGGAAATTAATAATGGCGGTGCCATTTCCAGGACTCGAACCCTGATTCTACTGGATGGAAAGACCAAGTGCTACCCCTCCCCCTACCACCCCCCCCCCCCCCCCCCCCACAAAAAAAAGGAAACTGTCCAGGCACGGGACAGGAAGGTTAGGCTAGCGTACTTTATTTATTTTGGTCGGGAAACTGACGCAAAGATCGATCCTAATTACGTAATTACTCATAAAGACTGGGCCTAACTATACATGTATATGCATAGCACTTCATAAGGGCGGCATCTCCTTTCTGTCCAACGCCAGCATCTCGATAGTTGAACATTGTTCCTGCCAAAAAGAATAAAGATAGTACCTTACATTCCTGCCTTTTTTCCGCCAGCTTGTAGTTCTAAGCAAAGAAGGGAAAGCAGAAAGGTGGAAGGAGTATATAGAGGGTCTATACAAGGGCGATGTACTTGAGGACAATAATATGGAAATGGAAGAGGATGTAGATGAAGATGAAATGGGAGATACGACACTGCGTGAAGAGTTTGACAGAGCACTGAAAGACCTGAGTCGAAAAAAGGCCCAGGGAGTAGACAACATTCCATTAGAACTGCTGACGGCTTCGGGAGAGCCAGTCGTCACAAAACTCTACCATCTAGTGAGCAAGATGTATAAAACAGGCGAAATACCCTCAGACTTCAAGAAGAATATAATAATTCCAATCCCAAAGAAAGCAGGTGTTGACAGATGTGAAAATTACCGAACTATCAGTATAATAAGTCACAGCTGCAAAATACTAACACGAATTCTTTACAGACGAGTGGAAAACCTGGTAGGAGCCGACCTCGGGGAAGATCAGTTTGGATTCCGTAGAAATGTTGGAACACGTGAGGCAATACTGACACTACGACTTATCTTAGAAAATAGATTAAGGAAAGGCAAACCTACGTTTCTAGCATTTGTAGACTTAGAGCAAGCTTTTGACAATGTTGACTGGCATACTCTCTTTCAAATTCTACAGGTGGCAGGGGTAAAATACAGGGACCGAAATGCTATTTACAATTTGTACAGAATCCAGATGGCAGTTATGAGTCGAGGGGCACGAATGGGAAGCAGTGGTTGGGAAGGGAGACAGGGTTGTAGCCTATCCCCGATGTTATTCAATCTGTATATTGAGCAAGCAGTAAAGGAAACAAAAGAAAAATTCAGAGTAGGTATTAAAATCCATGGAGAAAAAATAAAAACTTTTAAGGTTCGCCGATGACATTGTAATTCTGTCAGAGACAGCAAAGGACTTGGAACAGCAGTTGAACGGAATGGACAATGTCTTGAAAGGAAAATATAAGATGAACATCAACAAAAGCAAAACGAGAATAATGGAATGTAGTCGAATTAAGTCGGGTGATGCTGAGGGAATTAGATTAGGAAATGAGACTCTTAAAGTAGTAAAGGAGTTTTGCTATTTGGGGAGCAAAATAACTGATGATGGTCGAAGTAGGGAGGATATGAAATGTAGACTGGCAATGGCAAGGAAAGCGTTTCTGAAGGAGAGAAATTTGTTAACATCGAGTATAGATTTAAGTGTCAGGAAGTCGTTTCTGAAAGTATTTGTTTGGAGTTTAGCCATGTATGGAAGTGAAACATGGACAATAAATAGTTTGGACAAGAAGAGAATAGAAGCTTTCGAAATGTGGTGCTACAGAAGAATGATGAAGATAATATGGGAAGATAAAATAACTAATGAGGAGGTATTGAACAGAACTGGGGAGAAAAGGAGTTTGTGGCACAACTTGACTAGAAGACGGGATAGGTTGGTAGGACATGTTCTGAGGCATCAAGGGATCACCAATTTAGTATTGGAGGGCAGCGTGGAGGGTAAAAATCGTAGAGGGAGACCAAGAGATGAATACACTAAGCAGATTCAGAAGGATGTAGATGGCAGTAGGTACTGGGAGATGAAGAAGCTTGCACAGGATAGAGTTGCATGGAGAGCTGCATCAAACCAGTCTCAGGACTGAAGACCACAACAACAACAACAACAACAACTTAATTAGTATTGATCTTTGCTTCAGTTTCCCGGCCAAAATAAATATAGTACACTAACCTAACCTTCCTCTCCCATGCCTGGACAGTTCCCATGTGTTGGGGGTGGGGGTGGAGGGCGGAAACTTGAGCTTTCCATCCAGTAGAATCAGGGTTCTAGTCCCGGAAAAGACACCGCCTTTTTTAATTTTCCGTCAATTCGAAGAGCCTTTGGTGGTTAAATTGTGTTAAGGGGGTGCACTTGGGCTTTCTGCCCAGAAGGACCAGGGTACGAGTCCGTGAAAGGGCACTGCCAATTTTAATTTCCCATGAATTCCCAGGTAGGGGTTGGGATGGGATGTCAGCACAGTTCTGGGACAAAGAAATTCCCGCCAAAATTCGAAATTCCCACCAAAATAAAAAATTTCCGCCAATAGGGTAGGTTGGTGGAGGTGGAGGGTGAGGGGGGACGGGGCTGGGGCTCTTGTGCAGGCTGAGATCTACATGTGATTTCATCTGGAGGTAGGGGTGGGCGTGATCGGGTGCGGCAGTGGGCGGTGGTGGGTGGGTGTGGGAGGGATTAATTGATCAATTTAATTAATTTGCATATGAATTTGATATCAAAATTGCACCTGTATCCCCGTCTCCCTACTACTCATGTGTGCACTACACACACTGTCTAGTACTTGGGTAGTGGCTTCTAGTGAGTAGTGCACTCTTGATCTATTTAGGGGGGACCTACAAGCCTGAACTCTATGGCGCATGTCTATGAAGTCACAGCCTAGCTTATCACGGAACCCTCAGAGTCTCTGGTTCAGTTCTTCCACTGAAATAAGGACCATGGCGCCACAATCTGTTCTGAGGACACTTTTGTAGATTGTGAGCTTCGTTCAAACTCTGTGAATAAGGCTGGTATTCTCAATTCTATACAACGGGCATCGTTTGTTCCAATGTGCGTCACAGTCTGTAGTTGGTTGTATCCTGTTTCCTCAATGGCTGCCAGAATATCCTCCTCGACATGCTGAATGAGGCCTTCAGGCGTACACATTAAGTGTACCTGGTGTTCCTTCCTATCCGTTGCTGCCATTTCCCTAAGGTGTAACATTATTCGCCATACGTTTGAACTGCCTATGTTTAATAGACACCTACCATTACATGTTTTCCTCCTCTTGAGATGGGACAAAGCAGGTGTCCCCAAAACATATGTAGTGAGTCCAGCTGGCTCAGTTTCAGTTTCAGTGAAAGAGAGCACATCGAATTTGTTTGTTGGAGGGATCGGTATAACACCATGAGACCTCCCTGATTACTGTCTATCTTGTACAGGACTCCTAGATCCAATATTGACACACCATTCACAGTCAAGTGGGTAGGTAATTACGAAACTTGTATTTCCTGCAGGAGAGACAGTGTCCCAGGAGAAGATAGCACTCGAGGTATTTTCGGTACCTCTGGTGCCCGACTCTTGGTAGCCCTCCCAACACACCCATTCGCAACAGCTTCCATTCGCTTGTCAGTAGTCATGGCGAAAAAATGGTTCAAATGGCTCTAAGCACTATGGGACTTAACATCTGAGGTCATCAGTCTCCTAGACTTTGAATTACTTAAACCTCACTGACCTAAGGACATCACACACATCCAATGTCCAAGACAGGATTCGAACCTGCGACCGTAGCAGCAGCGCGGCTCTGGACTGAAGCTCCGAGAACCGCTCGACCACAACAGCCGGCAGTCAAGGCAATTTCCAGCGGCTTACGAATAGCAATCAACTTAGCCCGTGCCTGAGAACAGCACACACATTGGGTCTGCATTATGCCTAGTGCAGTACGAGGGTAATCCCAAAACTAAGGTCTCCTATTTTTTTTATAAGTACATAGACTGTTTATTTCTACAATTGTTTACATCAGTTTACAGCTTGAACATTTAGCTATTTTTCGACATAATCACCATTTCTGTCGATGCATTTTTATAGACGCTGTGGCAGTTCTTGTATGCCCAAATCATACCAGTTCGCCGCCATGCTGTTTAGAAAGTATTTTTATTACTATTATTAAAAGTATTATTACTCTTCTTTCACCTCGTCGTCGGAGCTGAATCGCTGGGACCACAATTAACGCTGACAGGTACTGTGAGACTCTGAAAAAACTCAAACGGGCAATTCAGAACCGGAGAAGAGGAATGTTGAGCAAGAGCGTACACATTCTCCCTGACAACACTCGCTCACACATAGCTCGGTAAACCGTTGCTCTCCTGCAACAGTTTCAGTGGAACATAATCACCCACCCACCCAATAGTCCTGACTTGTCGCGCAGTGACTATCACCTATTCCCTAGGTTAAAAGAACATTTGGCCATAAAGCGATTCAGCTCCGTCGACGAGGTGAAAGAAGAGGTTAATAACTTTCTGAATAGCATGGCGGCGAGCTGGTATGACATGGGCATACAAAAACTGCCACAACGTCTACAAAAATGCGTCGACAGAAATGGTGATTATGTCGAAAAATAGCTAAATGTTCAAGCTGTAAACTGATGTAAACCATTGTAGAAATAAACAGGTCTAAGTTCTCATAAAAAAGATTTTTGTTTTGGGATTACCCTCGTATTTTACAGAACAGTAAACAATTTATGTCTGCTGCAGTATTTTACGGAATAGTCAATTAAATAACTTTATACTAAAGTTTGCTCATTATCTTTTAATTAATGAGTTTAATGTACTACAAATATTATCGATAGTCGTTTATTGCCGAAAGCGAGATATCTGTTGTGGGAACAGAAAATTTGGTACAGGTTTTACTGCTTCTCTGAACCGTTTTTCATGTAATGGTTACTAGGATAGTTCGACAGTACCGTCATTTTACGATAAATGTCGACAATATACACTTCTGTTAAAAGAGAGAACTAATATTACACAATATTTTGCTTATTTACAGTTACTGTAAATCACAAACGCCGATTAATTACGAGATACGTTACACAAAACAGTCGTAAATTTCGAAAATCTTTGGAAGAGATCGGAACTTCTCAAAGTATTTCATCTGCGTATTTACTGGGGAAAAGTGACTGTGAACGCGCCGCTGTAAGTGCTTCAAACACTCTCGTCTTTTTCTCATGATCTCTACGCGACATTCAGTATACGGTGGTGGGCAGCAGAATGGTCGCACTGCCCTCTTCCAGTACAGGTTCCCCGAGCTCTCTGTTACACTTTCATGTGGGCTATATCGTCCTGTTACGATCCTAGAAGCTCGTCTCTAAATTCATTCAATGTTTATTGTCACGGCTACTTTACTGGCACTCCAAACTTTGGGACAACGCTCTAGAATTAGTCGCAGTAGCATTTCGTACGCGATTTCCTTTACAGAATTGCACTGTACCAGAATATTTCCGGCAATAATAAGTCTTCCAATCGTCTTCCGTAACAATACTTTTACGTGATCGTCTGATTTCATATCGCTTCTTAGTACTACACCTAAACACTTATACTATGTAATGTGCTCAATATATTCACCAATAATCTTGTAATCCGATAATCTCTGTTATATGCATTTATCCACGTATAAAAAGAGCTTCGATTCATTATACCAAGTTTCTGCGTTTCCTTACGATCGTCCATCGACGATACTTTCCTATGGACAACAGCATTCTCAGCCAACAGTCTTATAGTGCTGTCGATTTTACCTGATACATCGTTTACATGTATTGAGAACATCAAACGTCCTATTACGCTTCCTTGGGGCACACCCGATGTTGCTTCGTTTTTGTAGAGCATTCTCTGTCCAGTATAACGTATTGGGCTCTGCTAGTAAAATATTCATGGAAATAATCATGTGTTTGCGAAATTACTCTGTATGATCATACAGTTGTTGACAATTAGTATAGTGACAAACACCTTTCGGAAATATTTGAAAAGGGAATTTTTGTGTTCAGGTGCGTCCATTGTTTGCAAGATGCAGTATGTGAATAAAGCAAGCTGTGCTCCACCCGAGTAGTTCTTTCTGAATCGGTGCTGATACTTTGAGAGAAGGCTGTTTCCCTCCAGGGATATCAGAATATGTTCTGGGATCCTGCAACAGACGGACTTCAGCAATATTCGTCTGTAATTCTGTGCAGCCGATCCCTTTCCTTTTTTGTACAAAGTTTTTACTCGCGCTCGTTTCCAATCACTGTCATGTTACCAAATTTGTACGAATTGCGAGTGAATGTTTTATTTTTGTAGGACCTGAGAGGTACGATCGAGATATCGGCATGCTTGGGCCCAGCAGCAGTTTGGGTTCTGCCATGTGCAAAACCCCTGGTTTCTCGTGTGCTTTAAGCCAGGAGAGAGCACTCCAGATGGAGGAAAGACAGCAGTGACTTGCACAATGATGGCCGCTGGGACGGAGCATCAAATGCGTAAGAAGTGCCGCAGGCGACGCTGCGCTTGCTGTCCACGTGCCGCTGGTAAATTAGGCAACAGCGGTCGATGGCGATTTGATTTCCGTTGGAATGCAAATACCTGGGCACTCCGGCATGTGTGCACTGCGATGACTCATGGGCCCCCGTGCATTTAGCACAATGACCACTACGACAACATTGTGAGCTTAAATGGAAACACTGAAGACATTGGCTTTGCAAAACTAACTGGACATAGGGGAACCTGGCAGCGCTTGCCGCTCAAATAGACATATTGGGTGAGAAGCTACTTCACCTTTCCATCTTCAATAACTTTCTAGGGTAACCGTCTCACGTCGCTGACTAAGATTCAGGCTTTATTTCTTCAATGATGTCTTCATCAGATAAAAAGACTTCACGCAAACGTAACTTCTTTGCTAAATGACCAGATTTGGTTTCAATTTTATACATACACTACTGGCCATTATAATTGCTACACCAAGAAGAAATGCAGGTGATAAACGGGTATTCATTGAACAAATATATTATACTAAAACTGACATGTGATTATATTTTCACGCAATTTGGGTGCATAGGTCCTGAGAAATCAGTACCCAGAACAACCACCTCTGGCCGTAATAACGGCCTAGATACGCCTGGGCATTGAGTCAAACAGAGCTTGGATGGCGTGTACAGGTACAGCTGCCCATTCAGCTTCAACACGATACCACAGTTCATCAAGAGTAGTGACTGGCGTATTGTGACGAGCCAGTTGCACGGCCACCATTGACCAGACGCTTTCAATTGGTGAGAGATTTAGAGAATATGCTAGCCAGGGCAGCAATCGAACATTTTCTGTATCCAGAAAGGCACGTACAGGACCTGCAATATGCGGTCGTGCATTATCCTGCTGAAATGTAGGGTTTCGCAGGCATCGAATGAAGGGTAGAGCCACGGGTCGTAACACATCTGAAATGTAACGTCCACTGTTCAAAGTGCCGTCAATGCGAACAAGAGGTGACCGAGACGTGTAACCAATGGCACCCCATACCGTCACGCCGGGTGGTACGCCAGTATGGCGATGACGAATACACGCTTCCAATGTGCGTTCACCGCGATGTCGCCAAACACGGATGCGACCATCATGATGATGTAAACAGAACCTGGATTCACCCGAAAAAATGACGTTTTGCCATTCGTGCACCCAGGTTCGTCGTTGAGTATACCATCGCAGGCGCTCCTGTCTGAGATGCAGCGTCAAGGGTAGCCTCAGCCATGGTCTCCGAGCTGATGGTCCATGCTGCTGCAATCGCCGTCGAACTGTTCGTGCAGATGGTTGTTGTCTTGCAAACGTCCCCATCTGTTGGCTCACGGATCGAGACACGGCTGCACGATCCGTTACAGCCATGCGGATAAGATGCCTGTCATCTCGACTGCTAGTGATACGAGGCCGTTGGGATCCAGCACGGCGTTCCGTATTACCCTCCTGAACCCACCGATTCCATATTCTGCGAACAGTCATTGGATCTCGACCAACACGAGCAGCAATGTCGCGATACGATAAACCTCAATCGCGATAGGCTACAATCCGACCTTTATCAAAGACGGAAACGTCATGATACACATTTCTCCTCCTTTGACGAGGCATCACAATAACGTTT